>NC_086321.1:83686820-83979320 GCF_036172605.1 Pelobates fuscus | reverse complement strand
TGGGGTATGTCCAGTCTTTTTTAGTAGCCACTTAGTCACAAACACTGGCCAAAATTGGCGTTTTTTGAATTTTTCACACACAAACAAATACTACCGCTAACTTTGGCCAGTGTTTGTGACCAAATGGCTACTAAAAAAGACTGGACATACCCCATTTGCAATACCTTGGGTTGTCTACTATTGCAAATGGTATGCCATTATGGGTGTAAATTTAATTCCTGGGCTACTATACAGTCTCAAAGGCAACGTAACCAATCTGACGAATTTCAATGTGAAAAAATTGAAATATGTAACGCTATATTTGACCCTGTAACTTCCCAAAACACCATAAAACCTTTACATAGGGGGTACTGTTTTACACGTGAGACTTTGCTGAATACAAATATGTGTATTGTATTGCAGTAAAAGCAAACAGTTTTATGACATTGACAGTTAAAATGTCATGTAGAACTAAAAAAAAAAAAATCTTCTTTTCTCCATTTTTTTCATATTAAATTATGTTTCGTAGCTAAATATTTGATATTAAATGAAAGCCCTGTTTCCCCTGAATAAAATTATATATAATATAGCGCAAATGCCAGGTTTTGTTTACATTTTGTTTCGTTCACAACTTGTACATTTGGCTGCGGTGTTAAGGGGTTAAACACTTGCATTGTTTACTATCTGTAGATAGGGTAACCCTGAAACTCTGTGTGGTCAGCATTTTGTCCCTCCTCATTAACACTCAGCTGTTTAAAATGTGTCAAGATGCCACACACTTTAGTGTCCTTGAAGGTCATCCAACCTCACCTGTCAGCACCCCGAGGACCTAAAGAAGATATGTTTTTCTTTACATTCTTGTAATGGCAGGTGCTCTTACTATTATTGCAATCAGCAAGAAACAGTGTGTACTATATTCCAACCAAGAATGGACAGAAAGTCAAAGGGATGCTGTAAGAACCATAATGACTGGCTTATTGTAGTGATTATGGGACTCTGAATTATGAGCTAACTTAATGTAAACCGAGGGACCCTTAGCAGTGACATGTATTTTTTTTTTTTTTTTTAAATTCTTATTTTACTTTGGGTTTTAGTAACTGAAAAAGGCCGTGTTAACCCCTTAAGGACACATGACATGTGTGACATGTCATGATTCCCTTTTATTCCAGAAGTTTGGTCCTTAAGGGGTTAAAGGACCACTATAGGCACCCAGACCACTTCAGCTTAATGAAGTGGTCTGGGTGCCAGGTCCCTCTAGGATTAACCCTTTCTGCTGTAAACATAGCAGTTTCAGAGAAACTGCTATGTTTACAAATGAAATATAAACACAATACTCTTAGTCAGAAAAAATCTGGCAAAGAGTACAGAGAGAGGGTTACAGGGGTACTAAAAGGGCTTAACCCTAAAGCATACAGAAAATACAAAAAATAAGGAAATGAGGGAGAAGCATCCCTAAACAGGAAGCAAATCCCATCAAAACCAGTACCCCCTATAGTGCACTACATAGAAACTTGCAAGAAAGACTGTATCTCAGACAAGGTTCAAACAATAATAAAGTTTTATTAATAGTAAAATAAACGTTAAAATATAAATACCAAGTGACTGCTTAACCTATAAGTAGAAATGGAAAAATACTAAGGGATATAAACCAGCTATATTTGAAGAAACTAGTAACAAAGTTATGTTGTAAACTTGATACCTTGTAGGTGGTTCACTCAGAACAACAGAGTAACTAGTAGAATTTTTTTTTTCTTCATTTATAGATGACCATGACTACATCTGGACTAATCTGGGTTTATGACAGCTATTTCTCATTATACTATGAGTACTGAAGATCCACTGCTACTTTTGTTGTCTATGTTGCTACATTTTCTACTAGTTACTCTGTTGTTCTGAGTGAACCACCTACGAGGTATCAAGTTTACAACATAACTTTGTTACTAATTTCTTTAAAGGACCACTATAGTGCCCTGAGGGTGCCCCCTCCCGCCGGGCTCTGGGGAGAGGAAAGGGGTTAAAACGTACCTTTCTCCAGCGCCGGGCAGGGAGCTCTCCTCCTCCGATCCTCCTCCTCTCCTCCCATTCGGCTGAATGCGCACGCGCGGCAAGAGCTGCGCGCGCATTCAGCCGGTCTCATAGGAAAGCATTATCAATGCTTTCCTATGGACGCTTGCGTGCTCACTGTGATTTTCACAGTGAGAATCACGCAAGTGCCTCTAGCGGCTGTCAGTGAGACAGCCACTAGAGGATTTGAGGGCTGGATTAACCCATTTATAAACATAGCAGTTTCTCTGAAACTGCTATGTTTATTAAAAAAAAATGGGTTAACCCTAGCTGGACCTGGCACCCAGATCACATCATTAAGCTGAAGCCTCTCTTTCCCTTGGGTTGATAATTATACCAGTATTGATTTATTTAAAAATGTATTTTGTTTTGAAACCCTTGCATGTGGCACAGTGCATAGAACATGCAGATTCCCCCCACCACCCTCCAATCGTGACAAGCGACAGAAACTACAAAAGTATAGTGCTAGTGTCTGTCCGAGGAAGAACTGAGCAGCTGGAAAAACCAAAGTGCATTGTAGACTACAACAAGTTTATGGGAGGAGGATATTTGGCTTACCAATGTATACAGCCTTATCTGGTCAACCAAAAGGCTAGGTGCTGGTACAAGAAAGTTGCCATCTATTTAATTCAGGTAGCCGTTTTTAAATTCTATGTGCTGTATGAAAAAGCACCAATAAGGAAGCCATACTCATTTATAGAATAAGTTAAAACATTTGTCCAGTATTTTGTTTATACAGTCCCCCAATAGGGAATGTCCAGAGACTGGCAAGCACTTTGCTTCCTGAATCCCCCTCAATCATGCATAAAGGCACCTCAGAGAAATTGTTGGTGTTGCTACAAGAAAAGTTTCTGCTCATCTCTTTGCATAACAGACTATTTCAGTATACCATACAGAGCTGAACTATTGAATCCCTCTGTATGTGATATTTAGTTTGTTTGATAATTCTGGATTCTGACCTCAGCTTGTCCTAACCAGCCTTGTTAGTTGACTGTACTGACTTATTGGCTTGTTATACTGACTATACTAACTTCTATAACCCCTGACCTTTGCTTGTCTCTGATTACGTTAAGCCCACCAAATAAAGTGGCTACAACTCAAGACTACATTTAAAATACTTGTTAAAATAATATGCCGTTATGGGTGTAATAATTTTTCTTAGGGTGCCATGTTCTCTCAAAGACGACATAGGCCCAGAACATCAATTTTACAAGCTGAAAAGGACATCTAATATATTTTGGCTTGTTAAATAAAAAATATTGAGACTTTATTGCCATGTCACGTATTAGAATTAGAAAATTAAATGTGAAAATGGAACTCATGTGAACCTCTAAATGTGGCATAATTTGTAATAAAGTGGCTAGACCAAACAACTCAGTTACGCCATTTAGAATACTTTGGGTTTCCTACATTTGAAAATGATACACCTTAATAGTGGAAAAGTTATTATTGAGGCTACCATACTCTTATGACATGCATAGTTAAAATGTCATGTAGAACTTGGAAAATAAAATTTCTAATTTTTCACTTTTTTTTATTTTTTTATTTTATTCATATTTGTTTCACATATAAATATTTTATTTGAAATTAATCCCTTTTTCTCGTGAACAAAATGAGATTTAATAAGTGTGGGTGCACTTAATATAAAATAAGTAAATTATGGTGGAACAAACATATAACTCAAATTCTAGGTCTTATTTTGGTACAGAGAATTGCCTTCGTCCGCAAGGGGTCTTTAATGGCTTAAATGTGATCTGTGTCTATTAAGTGTGCTGTACAGGTTTCACTTAGGTGCGTTACATGATAACTTTGTTTTAGTTGTTGAGTATTTTCCTTGTGAAATATCTATGCGGATGCTATGTTTTTTTTTTTTTTTTTTTATATAAATGTTTCTAATATGGGTAGAATGTTATGTGTATTTGAATGCTTGTTCTTGTATGTGATATGCCTGTGAACTTTGGTGGAGTAGTCAAATCATGGAAAGAAAAATGCTGAGATGAAATAGAGCAGAGTAGAGCATGAGAAGGGAGATACTGGACGGAGAGGAAAAAAAATAAACCATGGCCCAACGTGTAAGAACCCAGCCGCAATCTAGAGTGCAAGTAAGACTTGTGACACTCATAAAGTCCACTCTAAACCGTTATATGGGTGATATGTTTCTAATGATGCCTAGGATGGATGTGCATGGTCTATAAATGTGTTGGCCCTGAGATAATTGGACAGATATTCCAACCACGGGTACCACAAGTGGGTAGGTTTTTTGTTTGATTTCCATTAGATTTTGTACTGAAATAAGCATAGCCTTTTTGATGCTTTCATCTATTCCTCTCTTAGGAGCCAAAGTTGAATGGAAGATATTTCAGAGGATTTCCAGTTATATTATAGATTTGGCCATGTTCAGTAAAAATGAAAGACTTTCTTTTTTGTAGTGGAGATACTATTTTGGGTCTAAAAGATCCATGTCTTCCAAGATTTCTCTTTCACCTAAAAAAAGGCAATGCAAGGACTATTCCAATAAATATGGAGAAACTTACCAATTTTTGAATCACATCTCTAACCTATAGGTGATGATGTGGGGCAAATCATGTGAAGCCTATCTGGTGTGTAACAGATTCCACTTTTCCTGGAACTCCTGGAGCTGCTTACATGACAGCCTCCTTCCCACACACTATGGACCCTGGCACAGAACACCCTAAAGCAGGGGTGCTCAAAAGATAGATCCCTAGATCTTGTAGAACTGCAACTCTCATGATGCTTTGCATGCCTTTAGAACGGAGCTCGACAAATACCAGGTGTCAGGTCGCCATGGCAACATGAAATTTCACCCTGGCACCAGGGATTTTTCAACCCTTAAGGTAAAGTGAACAATGGAGCTGGCAGGGAGAGAATTGAAGGTGGCCGTCCATGTGGAACACTGCAGGTGGCCAGCTGATGCAGCACGCAAGGGAACAGTAATCTTCCTGCACTTCCTCTCTGCTCCCTTGCTCTCTGTTTAGTGATGCCAGCAGCTGGAATATGATGTCATTCTGGCCCTGGCATCACTACAGAGAGCGCACAGGGATGCTGAGAGGAGCTGCAGGAATATTAGAGAGCAGCCGCACTGGACCCCAGGAAAGATCCACTCCAGCTCTCGCAAAGGTAGGGATGCTGGGTGGAAATACATTAAAATAAATGTAATTTTGTGACTGTGTGTGTGTATATCTATATCTATATCTCTGTCAGTGTGTGTTTTTGTGAGTCCGTGTCTGTCAGTGTGTCACTGTCTGTGTCTGTTTTCCGATCACATGAGAGAGGTGATTTTGCTCACCTTTTTTACCACGCCATGCCGGTTCTGCTTCCGTAATATTCAGCGCCCCATGCAGTGCTGCACTGACACAGGACATTTTAGTGGCTGTCTGAGTAACTGTTACTAGGTAGCAATGTAAACACTGCCTTCTCTCAGAAAAGGTAGTCTTTACATTGAAAAGACTACAGGGACATGCAATAGACACCAGAAAAAGTACATTAATCTGTACTTTTTCTGGTGATTATAGTGTCCCATAAGGAATCAAATTTTTCTTGTTGAAAATTCAATTTTGTTTTAAAAAAACAGAAAAAAACTTTTTTAGCTGGTTCCTAGATTCCAAATAAATTTGTCAAGCCCTGCTTTAAAATGCTTTTAGAATGACCAAGCATCATGGAAGTTGTAGTTTTAAAATATCTGGGGATCTATCTTTGGGGCATCCCTGTGCATAGCTATCCTGGGACCTATGGTTTGTGGATGTTCTTTGTGGGGGAAGGGGGCTTTGGGGCTTGGATTTCCTAGCACTCCCTGTCTGAAGAGGACCCATCCTGTGGGAGATTGCATTAGCTCCAGACCTGATCATCTTAACAAACAGAGTGGTGTTGTGGTGGGAACTGTATTTTGTTATGTATTGCCTATAAAGTAGAAGTTAAACTAAGTGAATTTTAAAGCAAGGACTTCACAAACGCCAATTATTTTTCTCTCTCTCACAAATACCCATAGTATATAACTGTTAACACAGAGGAGCATAGCTCATTTTAGAAGACTGTTTTGAGATATTAAAGTCCGATATGCCTAGTTATTTGTACCAAGGTAGCCTAAGGTGTATGTGCTGCTTTATTAAAAAAAACATGTTCTGATTCACAAGACATAGTGTAATTTTAAATCGTTAATGATTACATTAAAATAATGCATATTAAAGAAAATGTTTGTGCTAAGGGCGGTTTTAAGTTTGTAAGGTTGCATGCGGTTACATAGTTACATAGGCTGAAAAGAAACACGTGTCCATAAAGTTCAACCTTCCTCACATCTGTTCTTTGCTGTTTAGCCAAAGGAAGGCCAAAACCCAGTTTGGAAGCTCTTCCAATTTTGCAACAAGCTAGGAAAAAAAGTTCCTTCTTGACCCCAGAATGGCAGTCAGATTCATCCTTGGATCAAGAAGCTATTGCCCTACATTTGAAAAATCACATAATTGATTATTATGCTTTTGCATGTAGGCATCTAGTTGCTGTTTAAACATCGGTACGGACTCTGATAAAACCACTTCTTCAGGCAGAGAATTCCATATCCGTATTGTTCTTACGGTGAAAAAAAACCTTTCCTTTGCCTTAGACTAAATCTTCTTTCTTCCAGTCTGGTTTGGAAAGGGGGCTTTGGATCAATGGCAAAAACATGTGAGAACTTGATGTACGCAAGTCTCTTAGAAACCTAGAATGTGACGGCAGATAAGAACCATTTGGCCCATCTAGTCTGCCCAATTTTCTAAATACTTTAATCTTATAGTTAGGATAGCCTTATGCCTATCCCACGCATGCTTAAACACCTTTACTGTGTGTACTGGAGTGAGGTCTCACCAGTGTTCTGTACAATGGCATGAGCACTTCCCTCTTTCTACTGCTAATACCTCTCCCTATACAACCAAGCATTCTGCTAGCATTTCCTGCTGCTCTATTACATTGTCTGCCTACCTTTGTTATCAGAAATAATCACCCCTAAATCCCTTTCCTCAGATGTTGAGGTTAGGACTCTATCAAATATTCTGTACTCTGCCCTTGGGTTTTTACGTCCAAGATGCATGATCTTGTACTTACCCACATTAAATGTCAGTTGCCACAACTCTGACCATTTTTCTAGTTTACCTAAATCATTTGTCATTTGGCTTATCCCTCCTGGAACAACAACCCTGTTACATATCTTGGTATCAGCAGCAAAAACACATACCTTACCATCAAGACCTTCTGCAACTAATAAAATTATTAAAGAGAAAGGGTCCAAGTACAGATCCCTGAGGTACCCCTCTGGTGACAAGCCCATGCTTTGAATGTACTCCATTGACTACAAACCTCTATTGCCTTACCCATTTAACAATATTGGAATCCAAACTTAAATATTGTAGTTTATTGATAAGCCTTCTATGTGCAACAGTGTCAAAAGCCTTACTGAAATCTAGGTAAGCAATGTCTACTGCACCACCCTGATCTATAATTTTAGTTACCCAATCAAAAAAATCAATAAGATTAGTTTGGAATGATCTCCCTGAAGTAAACCCATGTTGTCTCTGATCTTGAAATCCATGTGTTTTTAGATGTTCAACAGTCCTTTAACATGATTTTCATTGCTTTCCCCACTACTGAAATAAGGCTTACTGGCCTATAGTTGCCTGACTCCTCCCTACAATTATTTTTGTTGTGAATGGGCACAACATTCGCTAACTTTCAATCATCAAGGAATACTCCTATTAATAATGATTGGTTAAATAATCTGTTAATGGTTTTGCTAGTACACCACTAAAGCTCTTTTAATAACTTTGGGTGTATTCCATCAGGTCCCATTGACTAATTTGTCGTTCCTTTTGACAGTTGAAATAGAACCTCTTCCTCTGTAAACTCGCATGTAACAAATGACTAATTTGTCCTTTTTCCTAACTGATGCGCATTTCCTTCATTTTCATCTGTAAATACTGAACAAAAATATTCATTGAGGCAGTCAGCTAGACCTTTATCCTCTTCTACATACCTTCCTTCTTTTGTTTTTAATCTAACTAATCCTTGTTTTACTTTCCCTTTTTCATTTATGTATCTAAAAAATGTTTTGTCCCCTTTTTTTACTGACTGTGCTATTTTTTTTCTTTTGCGTGTGATTTGGAAGCTTTTCTAACTTGCTTAGCCTCTTTCTGCCTAATCTTATAGATCATTCTGTCTTCCTCACCTTTTTTTTATAATTACTAATGCTAACTTTTTGTTTTTTACTATTTTGGCCACATCTGCGGAGTACCACAGTGGTTTCTTGATTTTTTTTTTTGCTTTTACTGACAAGCCTAATGCAATTTTTGTTTTCAATTCTTTATTTGGGTTGTGCAATAAAGATTTACAAACATTCCTGCAGAGCTATGACAGCAGCTGCAGGTGTGTCACAGTATACATTATCACGACATTTAGTTGCACAGTTTTGTGTAGCGAGTGATCAGTTAATACTATTCTTGTCCCATTATGGGTATGTTTGTGGTCTGTCTTTGTGTCATGTAGATTTAGTCAACTCTGCATTTACGGTGGAGTGATGTTAATGTGGGAAGACGTGAGGGGAAAAACATCAATGTAATGTAGTGCAAGGTATATCCCTTGTGTGTGTCCATCCCGTGGTTTATGGGATTATCTGTCCTGGGTCCCTGATGAGCCTCGGGTAGTGTGGGCTGATTGTGCCCTTACATCTCTCGGACGGAGAGTGTGGCTGGTGGGTAGGTTGTCTATGTGCGTCTTTGTTGAGTCTCTGTATGGGCGACGGCCTAGTGCCTCGGGTGCGCCGTGGGTGGTTATACCAGGCCGACAATTCCTTCGATCTGGTTATGCAGGTAGGTCTGCTAGCTAAGGAGCGTGTGAGCAAATGTCGCCTATGAGGTGCCTTGGTCTGTTACTTCTTGGCGCGTTTTGTGCGCGCCGCGGTATGGCCGAAGCCCTTACCGTCGGCCACCCTATTAATTTGTAGTGCCCTACGTCTCTTAATTGCGTGTCTATATGGGGGGGGGGTTGACTGATAGGTGTTCACTGCCTATGTGTCCCCTTGGGGCCGCCTGTGTCCTTTTTAATGTTGGCCTGAAGAACATAACAAATAACATAAACTCGTAATAATAAGAAAAACAAAAAAGAGAAAAAAATGCAATAATGTGCAATAATACTGGACCCAAGTACAGTGTCAGTGTCTCTGGTCTTGTCTGGCTCCGTATCAATAATGACAGGGCCATCTCGATGCGTGGTGTGGGGTGAGTATATATGTTGGTCCTGTGTGGCCCGTTCAGGGTACGCTTCGGAGCCCCCTGCCACCCTGCTGAAGCCGGGAAGCCCTCAATCAGGAGAGTCTTATGGAGGGTCTTGCCACCCTAGATGCCGTGCTTCTCCGTTTTGTCTAGATCCGCTTTTCTGTTTCGGGCCTGGATCCGCTGCCCTTGGGGTCGTCTCTTGCTGTGCTGTGGTGCGCGGATCCGTCAGCGGGAGGCTCCGTAGGAACTCCGTGTGGTCCTCGAAGGCCGTCAGCGTGTGTATCGTATCTCCCAGTGACACCACCAAGGTACCCGACAGTCCCCATCGGTACCTGATTCCCCGGTCTTGCAGGATCCAGGTTACGGGTGCGAACTTGCGCCGGTCGAGGAGGATCGCAAAGGGTAGGTCATCGTATATCGAGATCCTGCAGTTAGCTATTAGACTCGGTTTTTGCCTGGCATGGGCCATAATGGAGGTCTTTGCATTAATGTCTTTGGTCACGGCTATGATGTCCTGTGGCGCATCTACGGGTGCTGTAGGTTTCGTACTCTGAAAGCTGTGCCAATGGTTGGTGTTCCGCCGTCCTCCTTGATCCCAAGTGCTTGTAGGACTTTGCGGGTGAAATCTGGCAAGGCTTCTTGGCCCACCGTTTCTGGCGCCCCACGGATCCTAACATTCCTCCGTCGGTGTCGTGATTCCAGGGAGGTTACAGTGCGGGATAGGCGCTGTACTTGTTGGGTTAGTATGTCTATGCGGGTATTAGTGTCTTCCATTTTTTTCCCTCTTTCTTCGTCTTTGGTCTCTATGGCTCCCATGCGGTGTCTCAGGCCCCCGATCTCTTCCTGTACCCCAGCGAGGTCCAATTTCCGATTTCCACACCTCCCTTAAGTCTCGGAGGAGGTTTTTTATGTCTCCTTTAGTAGAGGGGGATTTGTCGGAATCCGTCCTCTGGTACACTCTGCCGTAAGCCTGGGGTGCTTGGGCCGTCTCCTCGTCTTGCGACGGCTTAGAGTCGCTGGAGCCGCGCGGATCTCCGAGCGCCATGTTTGGTCGGGCCTGTGAGGATTGCCTGGTAAAGGATAGGCAAATATCGGAGTGGCTGGCACCCTCTGCGTGTGTAATTTTCCTATTTTTTCGGCCCATCTCTCTCGGGGTAAGTTACCCGGGGGCTGTAATCTTCGTGGGTGATACAATTGGGGCAAAAAAGTAAATTTTTGTCTCTGTAGAGCGGGAGCTCTGCTAAAGCCGCCTAATGCAATTTTATGTTACCTTCAGCAGTGCAACTTTTAAATAATCCCATTTTTCTTGGACTCCTTTTAAATTGCTCAAGTCTGATAATGACTCCTTATCACATATTCTAATTTTAGGTTTTTTTAAAGTCTCTAAAACTTTTGTTTTTGTTTGGTGTGACTCAGTCACTGTTCCTATATTAAACCACACTGATTGATGATCACTGGATCCTAAACTTTCACCTACAGTAATATCTGATACCAAATCTCCATTTGTTAACACTAAATCTAGTATGGCCCCCTTACGAGTTGGCTCCTCAACGACTTGTAGGGAGTTTAGAATATGTGCTCCTGGCACAAGCAGCTCTTTTGGTTTTCCAGTTCACATCAGGAAGATTAGTCACCCATGATGATAACTTCCTCCTTCTTTTCAGCTATGTAACTGACTGATTTATCTGCTTGTTGATGGCAGATTGCATCATTACCAACTTTCCAGTGGTTATTAAACTCTTTTTGGGGACCCAAAATTAGGTAGCCCTGCTGTTTTAGTAGATTCCCAATGGATGGAAGAAGCACATCACATATACATTTGATTGACCTTTGCACTCTTGGTCTTTGTGTACATTTCATACTAAGCACTGCCTGGGATCAGAGCATCATGGGAAATGTTATAAGGATGCCAATAGCATCATTGCTCTATATAGAACAAGAGCATGTTGAAAGGAAATGACTAGTTTACTAAAAGAATGCATTTTAGTGTTTCACAAATATTAACATTTATACCTGCCTAAAAACCTACTTTTTTTAGTTTTAGAATATGCTCTTCCAGCTAAGCTGATCTGTTCCCTTCATGTCCAATAAACTTCCTTGTTTGTTAGGAGCACAATATGACATATTATGAACTCAATGAACAATATTATCTTTCTGTCTTTCACACACATTAAGTATGCTACATCTTTTTCAGATTATATGAAAAGATAACAAACGAAGAATAATGAAACCATTCGGCCCATCTAGTCTGCCCAATTTTCTAAATACTTTCATTAGTCCCTGGCCTTATCTTATAGTTAGGATAACTTTATGCCTATCCCACGCATGCTTAAACTTCTTTACTGTGTTAACCTCTACCACTTCAGCTGGAAGGCTATTCCATGCATCCACTACCCTCTCAGTAAAGTAATACTTCCTGATATTATTTTTTAAACCTTTGTCCCTCTAATTTAAGACTATGTCCTCTTGTTGTGGTAGTTTTTCTTCTTTTAAATATAGTCTCCTCCTTTCCTGTGTTGATTCCCTTTATGTATTTAAAAGTTTCTATCATATCCCCCCTGTCTCGTCTTTCCTCCAAGCTATACATGTTAAGATCCTTTAACCTTTCCTGGTAAGTTTTATCCTGCAATCCATGAACCAGTTTAGTAGCCCTTCTCTGAAAGCTCTCTCAGGTATCAATATCCTTCTGAAGATACGGTCTCCAGTACTGCGTACAATACTCCAAGTGAGGTCTCACCAGTGTTCTGTACAATGGCATGAGCACTTCCCTCTTTCTACTGCTAATACCTCTCCCTATACAACCAAGCATTCTGCTAGCATTTCCTGCTGCTCTATTACATTGTCTGCCTACCTTTAAGTTATCAGAAATAATCACCCCTTAATCCCTTTCCTCAGATGTTGAGGTTAGGACTCTATCAAATATTCTGTACTGTGCCCTTGGGTTTTTACGTCCAAGATGCATTATCTTGCACTTATCCACGTTAAATGTCAGTTGCCACATCTTTGACCATTTTTCTAGTTTACCTAAATCATTAGCCATTTGGCTTATCCCTCCTGGAACATCAACCCTGTTACATATCTTAGTATCATCAGCAAAAAGACATACCTTACCATCAAGACCATCTGCAATATCACTAATGAAAATATTAAAGAGAATGGGTCCAAGTACAGATCCCTGAGGTACCCCACTGGTGACAAGCCCAAGCTTCGAATATACTCCATTGACTACAACCCTCTGTTGCCTGTCACTCAGCCACTGCCTTACCCATTCAACAATATTGGAATCCAAACTCAAAGATTGTAGTTTATTGATAAGCCTTCTATGTGGAACAGTGTCAAAAGCCTTACTGAAATCTAGGTAAGCAATGTCTACTGCACCACCCTGATCTATAATTTTATTTACCCAATCAAAAAAAATCAACAAGATTAGTTTGGCATGATCTCCTTGAAGTAAATCCATGTTGTCTCTGATCTTGAAATCCATGTGTTTTTAGATGTTCAACAATCCTATCCTTTAACATTGTTTCCATCACTTTCCCCCTTACTGAAGCAAGGCTTACTGGCCTATAGTTGCCAGACTCCTCCCTTTTACCTTTCTTGTGAATGGGCACAACATTCGCCAACTTCCAATCTTCTGGGACTACTCCTGTTATCAATGATTGGTTAAATAAATCTGTTAATGGTTTTGCTAGTACACCACTAAGCTCTTTTAATAGCTTTGGGTGTATTCCATCAGGTCCCATTGACTTATTCGTCCTTACCTTTGAGAGTTGAAATAGAACCTCTTCCTCTGTAAACTCACGTGTAATAAATGACTCATTTATCCTTTTTCTTACTTTAGGTCCCTTTCCTTCATTTTCATCTGTAAATACCGAACAAAAATATTCATTGAGGCAGTCAGCTAGACCTTTATCCTCTTCTACATACCTTCCTTCTTTTGTTTTTAATCTAATTAATCCTTGTTTTACTTATCTTTTCTCATTTCTGTATCTAAAAAAAGTTTTGTCCCCCTTTTTTACTGACTGTGCTATTTTCTATTCTGTGTGTGATTTGGAAACTCTTATAACTTGCTTAGCCTCTTTCTGCCTAATCTTATAGATCATTCTGTCTTCTTCTGTTGTGTGATAAAGTTCCTCCAAGTATTTTATTTATTTTTTGCGCTCCTCCAAGGATTTTATTTATTCTTTGCGCAAGATATCTTAAAGGAACAAAAGTGTCAGGAACACAAACCATCATCTCGCCCCTGTGACTCACCCTTGCCTCCCTAAAGATAATAAAATCTTACTTGTGTTTAAGTTGTCAGCTGCTGCCTCTGCTCCTGACTGCCTCTGTTGACATCAGAAGTGGTAGCCTGAGCCAATAACAATGCTTCCCCATAGAATGGAGTCATTATCAGACTGGAGTAATTTAAATGGAGTCCAAAAGAAATGGGATTATTTAAAAGTTGCACTACTGAAGGCAACAGAAAATTGCATTAGGCTTGTCAGTAAAAGCAAAAAATTCAAGTAACCACTGTGGTACTCCGCAGATGTGGCCAAAATAGTAAAAAACAAAAAGTTAGCATTTAGTAATTATAAAAAAACCCAGAGTGAGGAAGACAGAATGACCTATAAGATTAGGCAGAAAGAGGCTAAGCAAGTTATAAGAGCTTCCAAATCACACACAGAAGAGAAAATAGCACAGTCAGTAAAAAAGGGAGACAAAACTTTTTTTAGATACATAAATGAGAAAAGAAAAGTAAAACAAGGATTAGTTAGATTAAAAACAAAAGAAGGAAGGTATGTAGATGAGGATAAAGGTCTAGCTGACTGCCTCAATTAATATTTTTGTTCGGTATTTACAGATGAAAATGAAGGAAAGGGACCTCAGTTAAGAAAAAGGATAAATGAGTCATTTATTACACGTGAGTTTACAGAGGAAGAGGTTCTATTTCAACTGTCAAAAGTAAAGACAAATAAGTCAATGGGACCTGATGGAATACACCCAAAGTTATTAAAAGAGCTTTAGTGGTGTACTAGCAAAGCCATTAACAGATTTATTTAACCAATCATTGATAACAGGAGTAGTCCCAGAAGATTGGAAGTTAGCGAATGTTGTGCCCATTCACAAGAAAGGTAATAGGGAGGAGTCGGGCAACTATAGGCCAGTAAGCCTTACTTCAGTAGTGGGGAAAGTGATGGAAACCATGTTAAAGGATAGGATTGTTGAACATCTAAAAACACATGGATTTCAAGATCAGAGACAACATGGGTTTACTTCAGGGAGATCATGCCAAACTAATCTTATTGATTTTTTTGATTGGGTAACTAAAATTATAGATCAGGGTGGTGCAGTAGACATTGCTTACCTAGATTTCAGTAAGGCTTTTGACACTGTTGCACATAGAAGGCTTATCAATAAACTACAATCTTTGAGTTTGGATTCCAATATTGTTGAATGGGTAAGGCAGTGGCTGAGTGACAGGCAACAGAGGGTTGTAGTCAATGGAGTATATTTGAAGCTTGGGCTTGTCACCAGTGGGGTACCTCAGGGATCTGTACTTGGACCCATTCTCTTTAATATTTTTATTAGTGATATTGCAGAAGGTCTTGATGGTAAGGTGTCTTTTTGCGGATGATACTAAGATATGTAACAGGGTTGATGTTCCAGGAGGGATAAGCCAAATGGCTAATGATTTAGGTAAACTAGAAAAATGGTCAGAGTTGTGGCAACTGACATTTAATGTGGATAAGTGCAAGATAATGCATCTTGGACGTAAAAACCCAAGGGCAGAGTACAGAATATTTGATAGAGTCCTAACCTCAACATCTGAGGAAAGGGATTTAGGGGTGATTATTTCTGAGGACTTAAAGGTAGGCAGACAATGTAATAGAGCAGCAGGAAATGCTAGCAGAATGCTTGGTTCTATAGGGAGAGGTATTAGCAGTAGAAAGAGGGAAGTGCTCATGCCATTGTACAGAACACTGGTGAGACCTCACTTGGAGTACTGTACACAGTACTGGAGACCCTAACTTCAGAAGGATATTGATACCTTAGAGAGAGTTCAAAGAAGGGCTACTAAACTGGTTCATGGATTGCAGGATAAAACTTACCAGGAAAGGTTAAAGGATCTTAACATGTATAGCTTGGAGGAAAGACGAAACGGGGGGATATGATAGAAACATTGAAATACATAAAGGGAATCAACACAGTAAAGGAGGAGACTATATTTAAACGAAGAAAAACTACCACAACAAGAGGACAGAGTCTTAAATTAGAGGGACAAAGGTTTAAAAATAATATCAGGAAGTATTACTTTACTGAGAGGGTAGTGGATGCATGGAATAGCCTTCCAGCTTAAGTGGTAGAGGTTAACACAGTAAAGGAGTTAAGCATGCGTGGGATAGGCATAAGGCTATCCTAACTATAAGATAAGGCCAGGGACTAATGAAAGTATTTAGAAAACTGGGCAGACTAGATGGGCCGAATGGTTCTTATCTGCCGTCACATTCTATGTTTCTATGAATTGGCGGAGACTGTCAAGAAGGCAGATCAGGGGCAGAACCAGCACAAGTCAAAAACACAGCCCTGGCCAATCAGCATCTCCTCATAGCTGGATTGAATAAATGCATCTCTATGAGGAAATTTCAGTGTCTGCATGCAGAGGGTTGAGACACTGAATGTTAGTTCTGCACACTGTGCAGCACTGCCCCAGGCAGCACTTCTAGTAGCCATATGAGGAGTGGCCAGTGGAGGTATCCCTAGGCTGTAATGTAAGCATTGCATTTTGATCTGAAAAGACTGCAAGACGTGTTTACTGCAAAAACCATGAAGGGAATGATTCTACTCGTCAGAACAAATAAAAATAAGCTGTAGTTATTCTGGAGACTATAGTGTCCCTTAAATTATCTTGCACAGCAGACTGTTGTCAGGGTCAATAAACACTGGTACAGCCACTGAAAATAGGATGTGAGAAATGGATCTCTTTTTAAGAAGTTGTAGGCAGCCTGTGTGATTGACAAAGAGATCAGTGCCTAGGGCTGCTGATATAGTACTTAAAGCTCATGTGTAACTAGGGATCTTTTAGGATCCATGTCGTTACTTAGCTGCAGTTGAGTATCTAAGTTTCCTTAATTTTTTTTTAATTTTTTTTAAATAATCATGTGGCCCAAAGACGACCACAACAGAGGTCATCAAGAGAAAAGATCCACGTTAAGGAGTGTGTTATGGTATTTGGGATTGAAGTTCTTGGTGTTGGAGGATGTGCATGGTATGCAAAGTTGAAGTCCCATAAATGTTTTTGCTGATAGTCTCAAACTCCACTCTCTGGCTTCAGAGAAAACAAAGGTGGGAAATACAGTGGTGCAATGTCCATGATTATGGTGCACATACCTCAGACAACAGAGGCCAACAATTGGTAGATAAGACTGTGTAGTTTGGTACTAGTTAGTATCGCCGTTCAAGTGACTCTGGGTAGATTACAGAGCTGGGGGTTTGGTTCAGTGAGACAAAGGCACTGAAAGCAGATATAAGCTGCAGATGTCCTGCCATTCTATCTATCTACACCTTGGTTAGTGAGTTTTAACCTTGCCTTTGCTGCACATTTCACCCCGGTGAATGTTCCAGTAGTGTTTTTTTTTATGGGGGGCAAGTATAAACCAAACTCAAAGCGATTTGTTTATAATTTGACATTGGAGGGGGCGGGGCTGGGCCGCCGAGCTGAGCAGTCGCAGGACAGATTAGCTCCCGCACACGATGACCCATTAAGCATGAAAATCGGGTTTTTAGGGGGAATAGACGGTCACCATCCACGACCCTCGATGCACACAGGCTACCGGAGCTGAGGAGAGGCTTTCTCCTGGAGTTCTAGTCCCTCGGAGGAGAGGTCCCTGCTGGATCAGGCGGGGAGCCTACCTGGCGGTGAGTGGAGTGGACGGCCGCCGCTCCACTATCCTGCCCAACGGAGCCTGACAAGAGCATGGCACACGGCGGACCCGGTCCCGCCCCCCCCCCCTTTTGGGCCGGGGGGGGTGATCCCGGTCCATGCCCCAGAGCCGCACCCGGAGACACCGCCGGACTATTGGGCCTACACCCAAGATGGCGGCGGCTGAGCCTGCTGCGACAGCACCAAGCCCTCTGGAGACCTTTGAGGAACGACTAAAGGCTCACTTTGGCGAATTCTGGCAGAGACTGATATGTAAGGGGGCAAAAGCTACAGGAGAGCAGCGGAGAGAAGACAGGCAGTCTGACTTACCTCCCGACCACAAGTACCTGATGGCTGACCAGCACTGGAGCCCACCAGCGCCTTCTAATCTTTGCTGCCGTCTGGGTGCAATGGGAGGCCCGCATGCAACATCCACCGCCAGTGTCTTCACCCAACGACCTATCTCAGGTACAGACATGGGTGGCTAAGCGGAGGAAGGCAGAACCTCACCCCTTGACTGCACACCAGCATGTAACCAGCACCAGCAAGGGGCTTTCAGAGGGTCATGCCGACGGAGCCTAGCTGAAAGCAGAGGCAGACCTAAGCCAGCCCGGTAGGGAGGTTGAGGAAAGCGCACAGCACCGCATCGGCACAGACGCTGACCCAAGACAAGCTCAGCCCTTGGCCCTTAGGATGCAGGGGGATGTATCCCCAAGCAAGGCTACCAATCCCGGGTACTCACCACTCAGCGATGCAGATGACTGCGGGCAGAAGAGTCCCGAAACCCAGAGCAGAAAGTCGGGAGCGGATGGCCAATGCACAAAGCCATTTTGGGGGAAAATATCATACCTGCAGCTGGCATGGCTAAGTGACTCTAGAGATTTTTAGGCTGACTGTCTTATTCTTTTCTCATTGTTTTTCTTTAAGTTACCTTTATATGTGATCTCTGCTAGGCTCATAGCCCATAAGCCTCCTCATGTACAATGCCTCAATTAGTTAATCTGTTTAGCATGATAGACTAAGGGCAAGTTAAGTTAAATGCTACACATAAGCTGAGGGTAAGAATTGATACCTATATACACAGCGTGTTTAATGTCCCACGATGCGCAGTGTCACTCTACAGCCATCAATACACTATTATAATACTCTGACAAGCCGCTCGGAACCATTCTGTCATTCACTCACTAAATAAACTTTTAATGAACCGTCTTGAAACAAGCAGGGATAGTGCACAGAAACTAGAATTATACTCCAGGGAGTGCTTTATACTACATGACCATTCCACACGTAACCTGTATGTGAAACCGCTAGACAGCTTAGATATAGATGCATGTATAACGAAGCCTGCAACCTGACTGTCTATAACACTGTAATTAAGTTTGATATACACAAAAAAAACCTACAAAGTGTGCATTTTCTCATGCCACTGTTTAACTTTTTGATATTCTTGAAAAACACTGTTGTGGCGTATGATTGAAAACCTGTAACCACCTGCACAACTGAAAATAAAGAATTACAAAAAAATATATCACCTATAATTTGACATTGAGCTAGATTCAGTGTTATCACAGGAGGTTTCAATACGAGAGTCTAAACACGGCCATGGACAGCTTAATAGTGTTTCTTCAGAACAATAATTGTATTATTTTTTCCATTGAGTATTGTTTTTGTGCAGGCTGTGCCAAAGGCTGGAATTCCTGTCTACCTATAATACATTAAAAGACTGAGCCAAAGCACATCCAAAATTAGATTTAGTGCCAGGTTTGCATTATAGACATCTCTTGGCACACATAATTTTAAACTCTCCTAGACCTCAGAAGAGAGGGTGTTGTGTATGCACCATTGATAATATGGGAGCTACTTGAGAAAAATTAAGCTATGTTTTAAATACATACACACACGCACACACTTTATTTTATTTTTTATTTTTGGTTTCCTTTTTCTGGAATGACTGTGTGATTAGCTGTTTATCCTGGCAGAACATTTGCCATCTGATAGCAACTTGTAATGTGTCCTTGGTTTTGTTATTTTTTTTTTTTGTGTTCCATTTTCCAAAAATAATAATCCTATAAAGCAAATATAATCCTGTGCTACAGTCACTTTGTAGGTAGCTCTGTTGGTCTCCTTTAGTGGAGGTATAGTATTTAATCACTTGAGGGCCACATGATGTTCTATGCCGTGATGCTATGTATGGCTTTAATGCTCATGCAGTAAAAGTACCAGCTGTGGATAAATCCCTGCTGGTACCAAGGAACTCCTGGTATCTTTTGATGTCTTCTCTATTAGCTGGGAACAGAATTAGTGGCCCCGACCGGTCTGTTTGCAGAGCTCAAAGTAAGCACTGCAGGGTTAAATCCCTGCTCACACCAGTTAACCCAGGTATCCGTAGATACCTCAGGGGTTTTTTTTTTTTTTATTCTTTATTTTTGTTCGTGCATAAGGGTAACAGGCGAATTTGTACTGCCACAATAGCTGGTACAGTCAAGTTTGCATACAGTCTTAATCACATGGCATTAATGACATTGCACTTTTTTTTTTTTTTTTTTATTCTTTATTTTTGGTGTGCATAAAGGTTTACAACATTGCTTGTTCAGCCACAACAGCTCTCACAAGCGCGAGTTTCAAATAAAAAAGAACAAGTACGTGGTCTGCAAAGAAACTGCACACATTTTTTTGTTAGGAGCTTACTTAACATCGTGTCATCAACAAAATGTAAAATGCTTAACTAAACAGTCGTTACTTCAGACTAGGTGTGGATAAAATTAAGTAAAATAAAGACGTTTAACAGCGCTATTACGTCTACGCTAGAGTAGATAAATTGCGAGCAAGGTTTGCAGCAAAGCAGTTGCTAATTCTGACATGGTGCATAATAACGTGATGCTATGGGGGTTTCTCATTAAAGTGGACATAGCCAGTAACTTGCCTATAATATATGCTATGTCTGAACATCGCAATTCTCTCTAGGTGCTTGCCCTGTAAAACATTGCTATGTCCAGCCTGTCATTTAAAATAGCTGTCCTGTGTAGTATATGCATATCGATAGGTTAAAGATAATACAAGTCGTTTAAACAGGTTAGGCTACACCAGGTGACAAGTTGCTAGTGAGTCGTTAATATCCAAAATAGTAAAAATAATTAAGACAGACTGACATGAATGTTAAGTAATAGGACAATACGGGTGCTTGCTCAACAGGGTAACGTTAAGTGCTAAAATTGGCAAGAGAGTGAATTTTCTGTAGTTAGTTGCGCTAGAAACTCCATGCTGCATAATGTATATAACACCTGACATTCAGCTTTGCACTCCGTTTAAACAGCTAACATTACTAAGGAGCATGAGAGTAAGAACATGCATGATAATAGCACTGTGAGACAAATAGCATGACAACCTATGTAGCAGACTAGGTATAAGGCACAACAGACAAGCTAGATGGGGGGGGGGGGGGGGGGGGGTGTACCCCTGTCGGGGCCAAGGAGCAACTAGTACTCTGTGTGTTGGCCATTGGTGGAGAGTCATGGGAGTTGGAGTCAGAGTCCGACCCAGCTTGTGGTGCTGGCAGGGTTTTGACTCGTGAGACCATTAAGTCTATGGAGTTCCTGCCGCCTATTGACTGGATGCTTTAGCCGATTCCAGCCGGGGGGAGCATGTCTACTCCCAAGTGTGGCAGTAGCTGGATTCCGCAGCAGCCCCTGTGGGGATGACCCTTCCGTTCTGGGCATCTGTCATAGCTCAGAGTCCATGAAGTAGGGTAGCTTGCATAGGTGGTGGCACACTGGGAGCGAGGTAGGTTCTCCCTCCAGCCCCAGGCCGGAAAAAAAGGCCGGCATCTGCGGTCCACGGACCTGGTAACCCTTCCGGACCGAATTCCTCCTGGGGTAGGAGTCGTGGGGGGTCCCGATGTTTTGCCGCCGTCCTCGGTGGTGGGCCCTCCTCCTGTGCGGACGGTGCCTTCGGGTCGCGCCCTTAGCGGCCCTCGGCCCAGGTAGGCCTGTAGTGGGGGATTCGGGTAGTTGTGCTTTAGTTAGGCCCTTGGGGGTCCCCTCTCCTCTCTGGCTCTCACCTCCTCTAACAGCCACCCACGATTGGGGAGATGACTGTGCTTGGCGGTGCTCTAGGGCTTCCCAGAATCGCTTAAAATGCTCGTCAAGCCTTTGTAGGAAGTAATCTACAGAGCTTTGAGGGTTTGTTGCAGTGTCACTGCTTGATTGCACTTGAGAGTTCACAGTCTCCGCCATTTTTAACAGGCTGCTGTAGCTGGTTCGTCGCTTATGATTGCCGGGATGTCCCCCACCGGCGGGGGGGGGGGGGAGGTAAAGTATTCCGGGGAGACCTCGAGCCGAGAAGACTGCTGTGGTTGAGGGATCGGCCGCCTCCCTCGTGTTTCGCCGGTTGAGCCCTCTGTAGGCCTCTGGTCGATCCCCGGTGCAGGGTCATCGCTTGCGGTCGGAACTCCTGTTGCTTGTTGCCGCTTAGGGAACTCCCTTTTTCTGGGGCAGTCGTACAGGTGATTTTAAGGGCTTTGTCCGTAATTTACAGCGGTATGTGGGCAATTTGTGTCGGAGCCCATGTAGTTTGCGACCGCTCGGCATGGCTGCCAGGCTCCGCCCCGCACTTTTTTTTTTAAGTAGTTATGTAAACAAGAGATCGTAAGCTTAGTAGTGATAGCAAATTAAAGACTTAGACCTAGACATAGAGAAACAGTTATGTGTCCTATTAATTTTGCACAGTTTTATGGGTTAATACAGGAATGTAGGAGCATGCTAAGTCTATGGAGTGTTATGCAGGCTGAACATAGTTATTATACATATCCCTATAGAGTGTGTAGAGGTTGTGCTTTGTTAAAAGTTTGGCACATGTTTATACTAGTGTTGTTAGTCGATAGGCATACAAGAGAATTGCAGTGGGTTAGCGTGTGAGTTGCAGAGCATAGCATATGAGCATGGGAGTAACACTATATTTCTCAGGGGAACAAGAAAATGTCCTTAGTAGCAGGTAGGGACTTTGAGGCATAGGGTGAATGACTCATCTGTGTTGTCAAATGTCCCGGTCAGCCAACACCTGCCAGGGGTATGTCACAGCCATATGTTTTGCCGCCTCTCGGGGGAGCGAGTGGACCAAACACTCCCGTTCGTTGGGCAGTGAGTTGGCTCCGTGCTGCCTCTAGGTTTCCTGGTGGCTTGGAGTGGTGAGTGTTTGGGAGTCCTGTGTGTGCCTTTAGACCCAGAGGGTTGCTGTTCTGAGACGGAAAGTGCCTGAGTGTGCTAGGCCGGTTCTTAGAGAGGACTTTTTGCGGGTGAGAGGGGTGGTGATGGGGCAGCCCTGGAGATGTTCTCCGTTGAGGCTTTGGGCAACTCACCAGCGGTCTAAGAGTCGTGCGCTGGGGTTTCGGCGTTTCTTCCGCCACTCACTCCCTGCTGTCTCGCTCTTTCTCGGGTTCCGCACCGGAGCTGCAGGCTGCTGTGTAATGTCCTTTGTGGCTAATGCCGGTGGGACTTGTGTCCGGGTGTCTCTGCGGCTGGTGAGTTTGGCCCAAAAATTCGCTGAATAGGCGGTCTAGCCGCTCCGACAGGGGAGGCAAGCTGGGCTTGGATGCTGAGATCCACGTGGTCTCCGCCATGTCGTGAGTCGGCGGTGCAAGGTGGCTGAGCTTGGTTTCTCCGTCCTGATCCACATGCTCTGGTTGCCAGGATATCCCTCACTGGCGGGTGGGGGGGGGGGGGAGGGAAAGAGAGAGAGAGAGAGAGAGAGAGAGAGAGTGTGTTCCGGGGAGACCTCCTTTGTTACAGGCTGTAGTCGGCTGAGGGAGTCTTAATTGGTGGACCTCGTCTCGATTCCTGCAAGCGGGCCTTTCATTCCAAATGAAATCCTTCAGAATATTAACAGACGCCTTGGCACTAGGCTGGGGTGCCCATTTGGGAGACCTAAAGAAGCAGGGGTTTTGGCAAGAAAAGGATGTGAGAACTTCCTCAAATTTCAAAGAATTGAAGGCAGTATGGATGGCTCTCCTTGCGTTTCAGTTCCAGATAAAAGATCAGCATGTTCAGATACGTTCGGACAATCGAACGACAGTGGCATTTTTAAACAAACAAGGAGGTACAAGATCAACGAAATCTATGTTCAAAGATCATGCTATGGTCGGAAGTTCACCTTCTATCAATAGCAGCAGTTCACATATTGGGAAAATTCAACGTATTAGCAGACGCCCTGAGTCGTCATCACTTAAAGCAAACAGATTGGTCCCTTTCGTACAGAATTTTCAAGCTTATTTCAGACCGCTTCGGTTGTCCAGAAATAGACCTTATGGCCTCCGGGACAAACAGGAAGACAAGACGATTTGCATCTCTGAACCCTGCAGACAAACCAGATATCATAGATGCTCTGTCAATGCCATGGAAGTTCAACCTAGCATATATATTCCCAGAGTGCTTCAAAAGATCAAGTTGGAAAGAGTAAGGATTATCATAATCCTCCCCTGGTGGCCAAGAAGAAGTTGGTTTTCGGTTCTTCTAAATATACCAGGGGTCACCTTTTGGAAGCTTCCACTATCAAAAGAAATTTTAGAACACTCCATGGTACATCTTCCAACCCTTCAGAGATTCCAGTTGACGGCTTGGTGTCTGAACTCCAGATTTTAGAGAGTAAAGGTCTAGATCCTGAGGTTATAAAAACTTTATTGGCTACTAACAAAGAATCTACGTCTAAAATTTACTCCAGGATTTGGAAGATATTTTGTCAGTGGTGTTGTAGGTTTAAAGAGAACCTGGTTTCCGCCTCCATCCAAAATATTCTGGAATTCCTTCTGGGATTTGCAAAGGGATTAAAGCCATCATCTTTAAAATTACAAGTTTCAGCGATCAGTTTATTTTTTTTCAGATGTTTAGCCTCAAAGATTCTGATATCTAGATTCGTCAGGGCTCTGGGCCGTTTGGTTCCTAACATTAGGGAAACATGTCCACCCTGGGATCTAAATTTAGTCTTAGCCGCTCTTTGTGAGCCGCCCTTTGAACCTCTAGAAGAGGCGTCTCTGAAGATTATATAATTAAAAACCGTATTTTTGGTGGCAATCACATCAGCCAAGAGAGTGTGTGAAATCC
Source organism: Pelobates fuscus (assembly GCF_036172605.1). Lineage (NCBI taxonomy): Eukaryota > Metazoa > Chordata > Amphibia > Anura > Pelobatidae > Pelobates > Pelobates fuscus. Next base: position 83,955,027 of record NC_086321.1, on the reverse strand, counting down.
AAGGTATACGGGCGAATTTTCCGTTTTTGGGTTTTCATCAAGACAAGGTGGTTTTAAAGCTCGGCCCTTCGTTTATTCCTAAGGTTTTGACTTATTCTAACATCAACCAAGAAGTGGTACTGCCTACTTTTTGTCAAAATCCGTCAAATACCTTGGAAAGAAAATTTCACTTCCTAGACGTGAAGAGATGTCTTATGCAATATCTTAAATCTACTGAATCCTTTAGAAAGGATAAGTCTTTTTGTCTTGGTCAATGGCACAAGGAAAGGTATGAAGGCTTCAAAGAGTTCTCTGGCTAGATGGCTGAAGGATTGTACTCTTTTGGCTTATTCCACAAGTAACGCGGAAATTGCAGGCCCCATAAAGGCCCATTCAACTAGAGCTATATCTACGTCCTGGGCTCTGCGAGCGGCGGCTACACCTTCTCAGATTTGTTCAGCGGCTACTTGGTCTTCACTGCATACATTTTCAAAACATTACAGGTTAGACATACTGGCCTCAGAAGATGCAGCTTTTGGGCGAAAGGTGCTTCAAGCAGTGGTGAAATAAATCCCGCCCTAAGGAATTGCTTTCATATCCCATTGGTAAAGCACTGCCTCTAATCTGAAGGGAAAAACATTAAATTTTTACTTACTGTAAATTTCTTTTTCATGAAGATTAGAGGCAGTGCTATAATCCCCCCCCCCCCCCCTTTTCTAATAAACTCAGTATTGTGCAGGTACGCGGCTTGTGTATTTTCCGGGGTTGTTTGAGGTGAGCTTACATTTAAAGGAAAGTATTTAATTACGGGGAGGGTTTTAAAAAAAGTATGGAGAATTGCCTGCCTGTTTTTCCCTCCAGATTAGAAATCCCATTGGTAAAGCACTGCCTCTAATCTTCAGGAAAAATAAATTTACGGTAAGGAAAAATTAGTTTTTTCGGGGTTTGAAAAAAGAAAAACAAATCTTTCTTTGAAAAAAGGGGGTCACAAGATTATGAGTAACGATTCTCAAAAAAAGGTTAGATTACCCACTATAATTGGTAAAAAAAAAACCAAGAAAAATTTAAATATAAACTTGATTAGTATTTAAAGGGCATATCGACATAATAGTGAAAGCAAAAAAAGCGCAAAGTGAAAAACACAAGTGACTTGTGAAGAGTGTAATATTAAAAAGGAGAAACCTAGGGGTCTGCCTATCTGGCTTGTATATATTAACCCCTTAACGCCGTTACGGAGTTCTATGCCGTCCCCATTATAATGGGCTTTAAAGCCGTTGCGGCGGCATAGAACGCCGTAACGGCTTTCTACCCCTGGAGGTCCACGGTCTTACCTCCGCTGCGATCCTCTTTGGGAGGACTGCCTGACAGCCCAGGCATCCCTGCCAAGGCAAATCAGGCCCCTGGGGGGCCATGTAATCGCTCTCAAAGAGTGATCACATGACCCCCTATAGCTGGCTGTGGATCTGCCAGCAGGGGGACTGTCTGGGCTGTCGGGCAGTCCCTCTGCTGGTGGGTAGTGTAAAAATTAATAAATTATTAAACACGTTTAAAATACATTGTGTGTGTGTGTGTGTATATGTAACGTCTTGCGTAGTGTATTTTCAATTTGACAATTTTTATTTTGTCAGCAATCAACGTTCAAAACGATGGGGGGTACAGAAGAGAAGAAAGGGGGGGAGGGAGACATAAACAACATTGTTTATACATTTATGTTGCGTTGTTTGCCATACTGAACACCTCTGGAACATTGGGTGTATTGTGCGGCTAGTTATCATTTGTTGCGTAGTATCTTAGTTCCAAGTATTCGATGTAGTACAGCAGTGTATTACCCCAGCAACCAACTACAATTTGTCAACTGTCTACACTCTATATGGTGTGTTCGTGGACTTGGTAAGTCGTGCAAGGGACAACCACTGGAGTGTAATTCTCTCCCCTCTCGAGGGCCTCGCCCTTATCTACTTGGTTTCTGCTCCTAAACGTGGCTTGGGGGGGATACTAAACAAAAAGTTGGTCTGGGAAGATGGGTAGTATATTAATGTTGATTGAATACTGAGGGGGGGGGGGGGGGGGATGGGATGCGAACTGTGCTTACATCTAAGTAGCATTTAATAAAGGATAAACTATTCCACTCTGCCCACTCTTCCGGGCCGAGTTCCTTGGAAGGTTGTACTGTCAGTCAACCTCCTGTGGTCTAGCGTTCTGTATAGTGGTCTGGGCTCTAAATCTGCACCATGGCCTTATCCGGCCTCTCAGGTACCTCTGCAACCTTAGGTTCCTTTTACCTCAATGTGGGTCCCCGGACCGAGATCCGGGACTTTGTGTTAGTCTCTCCGTGTATGCCGCCCACTTAGATTGTGCCTCCTTGACTTTATGGTTTGCTATAATGTATTTGTTGGCCATATTCTCATAGTCCCAGTTCATAGTGATTTGCGTTATTAGCTCATGTTTGCAGGGTGCATGTGATTGCTTCCAATTTTTGGCAATCAACGTTGCTGCTGCTATAAGCACTTGGAATATCAGTAGTCTTTCAGGCTTGTGCCATTGGGTGAGATGCATGAACAGTATACCTTGCTCCGGCGTTAAGTGGTATGGTTGGCCTATCGTGTCGGATATTACCTTCTCCACCATTTCCCAGTATGTGGTTATTGTAGGGCAAGTCCACCATATATGGTACATTGTCCCCCTGTCTCCACATCTCCTCCAGCACTCCCCTGGGGTTCCCGGGTAAATTCTAGCTAGTTTGTCTGGGACCATATACCATCTATACATAATTTTCCTCATTGTCTCTAAGTGTGTTGCGCATGTTGTATGCCCTTTATGAGCCTGAAATGCCAGTTTCCAGTCTTGGTCTGTGAGCAGGCGTCCTATGTCTGCCTGCCAAGCCTCTCTGAAGTCCTCATGTACGTGTGTGATCGGGGTTGTCAGTAGTGCAGTTTGGGCATGCTGTGTGATAAGCAGAGTTGTTCCAGGGAACTAATTTGTGGTGACTCGGAGTTTACGTCTGTCAGGTGAGTGGCCGCGAAGGATTTCAATTGTAGATAAGGAAATATGTGTCTGGCGGATAACGAGAATTTGGTTTGCAGCACCGGGAATGGCAGCATCACTCCCTCCTCGCAGGCCTGTCTAAGGTGAGTACAACCCCCTCTTTCCCATGGGGTGTGATCGAAGGTTGGGATGCCCACCGATATGCTCGCTAATGGTATGTTCCCTATGTTTGGGCCGACCATGCCCATTGTAGCTCTCACCGATTCCCAAGTTTTGATCATTACCGCCGTAGTCGGCTGCATATCTGCATATGCCGGGCGCATTTTGCGTGGTAGTTGGTACAAATGTCGTAGCCCCTGTCTACATGCCCAATGTGTTTCTATGTGTACCCACTGGGGGGGTTCCTCCACTGAGTTGGTCACCGTTACGGCTGCCAACAACGTGGCCCTATGATATGCTTTAATGTTGGGCATCCCCAGCCCCCCCGTCCTTAATTGATTTTTGTAGGAGTCCGGTGGCCACTCGTACCTTGCGGTTTGCCCACACAAAATGTATGATCATCTTTTGAATTGTGGTCAGGTACTGTCCTGGCAGACTCATGGGGATTGTGCGTAAAAGGTATTGGAATTTGGTGAGTATTGACATCTTAATCGCTATCAGTCTACCCAGCCAAGAGAGATATTTGCCTTCCCATGTATGTAGTGTGTCAGTAAATGATCTGATTAATGTAGCAAAATTTAATTTGAACAGGTGGGGCAAGTGAGGGGGTATAAGAACCCCAAGAAAGGTGATGTGGTCTCTCCTCCAATCAAATGAGAAGGTTTCGCTGAGGTGTTTCAGTCGGCAGTGCCGGACACCTATGCCCATGGCCTGGGATTTGGTCACATTTAATTTATAGTAGGAATTAAGGCCATACTCTTTAATGTTGTCCATGAGGTTTGGTAGTGAGATTTGTGGTTGTGTCAGTGTTGGCAAGACATCGTCCGCAAACAAATTGATTTTGTATTCCCTATCTCCCACCGTTACTCCATGTATGGAACTGTTAGCCCTAATTGTCTCCGCAAGTGGCTCCAGAGCCAGTACGTACAGCAGAGGGGAAAGCGGGCATCCCTGCCTCGTCCCGTTAGTGATGTTGAATGGCTCCGATGTAAAGCCCGCCGTAACCACCTGCGCCGATGGCCCACTGTACAAAGCTCCGACCGCTGAGCGGAAGACCTCCGGCATCCCAAACTTGCGGAGAACCGCCTCCAGGAACCTCCAGCTCAGCCGGTCAAAAGCCTTCTCCGCGTCTAACGAGAGTGTTATGCATTCTGTGTGTTGTCTGTGAACGCTATGTATGATGTCTAGGACCTTCCTCGTATTGTCTCCCCCTTGCCTTCCCTTCACGAATCCGACCTGGTCATTTTTGATTATTTGCGGGAGGGTGTCTCCCAGCCTGGTGGCGTATATTTTCGCGAAGAGTTTTGTGTCTGTATTAAGTAATGAGATCGGGCGAAAGTTTTGTGGGTGAGTGGGTGGTTTGCCCGGTTTAGGCAGTGTGATGATATGGGCCTTCAAGGCTTCTGAAGGCAGTGATCGCTTTGTGACCGCGTCGTTGAAGGCGCTTGTGAGATGGGGGGCAAGGATCAATTGGAACTGCTTGTAATAGCAGTTGGCAAACCCATCAGGGCCCGGGCTTTTTCCCGTGGGCAGGGAGTCAATTGCTCTCAGAACCTCCGCCTCCGTGATCAGGGCAGAGAGGCTGTCTTGTTGGGCTGGGGTAAGTGTAGGAAGATTAACTTTGTCTAAGAAGGAGGTTATTTTAGGTTCCCGGGGTTGGGGTGTGTTCGAGTCGTCCTTAAGGTTATATAGCGATTCGTTGTATTTAGCGAAGGCGTTGCTGATGTCTTTGGGTGCCACTATTTTCTGTCCGTTTGGAGATATCAGGTATGCTATTTTTTGGGCCGCTTGTTGTGTCCTCAGCCTTTGTGCTAGCAGTCTACCTGCTTTGTTTCCCTGTGTGTAATTTTGTGCCTTGAGCTTTTTCAGGTGGTATCCTACCTGTTCTAGGGATATCTGATGTATGAGCCTTGTGAGTCGTGTGATTTGTTCCCTCAGCTCGTGTGTGGGGGTGAGTTGGTTCTGCGTCGTAACTCGCTGGAGGTCTGCTTGATGTGTACGGAGTTGTGTTTCGGATTTCCTTTTTAAAAACGATGCCCGTCTTATCAGCTGTCCCCATACGTAGTGTATTTTAATGTTAATATAATTACATATATAAAAATCACTCCCTCCATCACCAGTCACTCCCTCCATCACTCTGTCACCAGTCACCACCTCCCACACTGTGTAATAAAAAGTCTAATATTAATAAAATTATACAAAAAAACTATTTCAAAATCATTTGAGGAAAAAGTCATTTTCGGTTTCGGCCCAGAATTTTCCTTTCATTGCATCCCTACTTTTTCAAAAAAGTGAATAAAAGGTGTGGGTAGGTACAGTGAATAGAGATAATGAAAGTAAACTGGTATATTAGTAGTCGGATTGTAAGGAACAGGAGGGTAGGTGTATAGAGTGTTAATTCGCCACCCCCACCTTAATAATTAGACCAAACTCCATTTAAAACAGGGTGAATATGAGATTTAAATGGGAAAACTGTAGGTCATCGCAATAATTACCTACCCCCTTCCCCACTACAAACCACAACCCTGAGTATAATTGCCCCCCCAAAAAAGCAGCAGTCATCCAGAAGGGCTGGATCAAAATAAATATATATGAAAGGTATCTGGGATTAGTCCAGGTAAATACTGTGTCTGAATGCACCTTAACCAGGGTTAAAGCATACCCCATAGACTCCCTATTGAGATACTTTTCTAAAGGTCCTAATCCATAAACCTTACTCTCATACCCAGGGTGGTACAAGTGCTTAGAGGTAAATCCCAACCATATAAAAATCAGAATCCCTCCCACATAGATCCTAAAACACCCCAAATCTTTCTAGCTGATTCGAGGCAGCTCTAAAATAAAGAAGCTAACCTTACTATTCTGGCAAAGTGCATAATGGCAGAGCCCCTAGGAAACCCAAATAAAATAAAAATTGCCTATAATGGCGTCCTCCTCGACATGCGTTTCGGCGATACAATGCGCCTTTGCCATGAGTAAAAATGACCTGAGTTCGCCGGCTGTTTTTATGTGTAGTAACTCCGCCCCTTCGATGATTGAACATGGCCGATCAAGTGCTGAAACATCAGAGGGGGCAGGGAGAGGCTGTATAGACATGCCCCCACAATCAGTAATACCATTAACCAATTAGTGCAGGTTAACCTCTTTAGGTAGAGAAAGATTATAGGAGGCTGTTAAAGGACCACTATAGGCACCCAGACCACTTCAGCTTATTGAAGTGGTCTGGGTGCCAGGTCCATCTAGGGTTAACCCTGCCTGCTGTAAACATAGCAGTTTCAGAGAAACTGCTATGTTTACATATGGGTAAATCCAGCCTCTAGAGGCTGTCTCATTGACTTCCGCGCTTCTCACTGTGATTTTCACAGTGAGAAGACGCCAGCATCCATAGGAAAGCATTAAGAATGCTTTCCTATGGACTGACTGCGCTCGCAACTCTTGCCGCGCATTCAGCCGATGACGTCCAAAGGAGGAGGAGAGTCCCCTGCGCAGAGGGAGCCCAGTGCTGGAGAAAGGTGAGCGTTTAACCCCTTCCTCCCACTTCACCCTGCAGGAGGTGGGCCATGAAGGTGGGGGCACCATCAGGGCACTATAGTGCCAGGAAATAGTTTGTTTTCCTGGCACTATAGTGGCCCTTTAAAGCCAGTTGAAGTCCATATGTAAATTTAGCATTTTAGTTAAACAACTGTTTGAAAATGGCAGAATCTGAGTGTAAAAGTGTTTAAAGTGAAAATAAATAGGCATAAGTGTAAATTGGAGCATCTTAATTGATGGTTATCTATGTACGTTTTGAAAAAATTGCCATAATATTAAACCATTAAAGAGACTAAAAATGGCCATTAGTGTAAAAAAAAAAAAAAAACTGAAGAAAAAATAAATTACATATGGGTTTTGTTCCTTTTTTTTTTTAATGTTCCAACATTATGTTATGGCTAGTTAAATTGAACAGTTTATGGTCATTAGTGTGCTTCTATATAAGGGAAACAAATCAGGTTAAATATCCATATATCCATAACTCACAAAAAGGTGTATATATTTACTGCAAGATCATTATGAACATGAAAAATGTTTCCTGGTTACCATTTCAAATGGGTAAAATAGATTATCATCAATATTAGAATAGTTTAAAAATGTGAGTAATTTTAAGGGTTATAAATCGATAAAGGTTGTAGATTGTTTGTTTTTTAATGAATAGTAATCGGGGGGGGAGGGGGGGAGAATGTATAATTGATTTAAAGAAAGGGAGAAAAGGAAGAATCCTTTGTTGAGTCCGTGTGGGCTCAGTGTTTTGAGTCTATATATCCAAAAACATTCACGTTGCCCTAGATACTCGTCATAATCACCTCGCCTCTGGTTTCTCTTAACCAACTCCATGCCACAGAACCGTAAACCCTTAGAGCAGGGGTTCTCAACCCAGTCCTCAGGACCCCCTACCAGTCCAGGATTTGGGAATTACCTGGGTGGGTCTAAGGTGTTAAGAAAAAGGGGGAAAAAAACACCTTGGACTCTAAGGTGTTTTTTGTTTCTTTTTCTAAACACCTTGGACACACCCAGGTAATCCCTAAACCCTGGACTGGTAGGGGGTCCTTGAGGACAAGGTTGAGAACCCCTGCCTTAGTCACCTGCATGGCATTCCCTAAGATGTCTTGAGATGGGGTTGTCCAATGGGTTTTTTGGGGACCTAATGTGTTCCTTCATCCGTTGTTTAAAAGGGCGGAAAGTTTTCCCAATGTATTTAAGGTTGCATTGACAGATAAATATACAATACCTGCCTTATTGCAGTTGAAGAAGGATGTGATCTTAAACACCTTTACACCCTCACTGCACATAACACTGAGTCCGTTTTGATGTGTTTACACAGTACACACGCAAAGGTGCCAACTAGAGGGTTCTGGAGCTATGTTGTTAATGAAGGCTGTTTATGTTGAAGGTGACTAGGGGCCAACAAGTCAGAGGTTTTTCCCCCTACGTGCTGTCATAGTCACATTCGGGGCGAGCATTTTTTTTCGGTGTTCGTCACCTGTGAGAATGGGCCAAAAGCGTTGGAGTGATTTATTTTTATTTTTTTGGTGTTTTGTAACTTTGTATGTTTCTGTGCCTGCAGATAATTGAGTTAGTTCAGTTTCTGACTCAATTATCTCTCAGGCACAGAGGAGGAGTTTGTAACTAGTCCACTCTCTGGTCCAGGAGAGGGATTATCATTATCCTGTTTGTGTGGTAGTGTCAGGGGAATGCTTAACCGTGTCTGAAATTGTATAAAAGCAGGCCATCTGGCCAGATTAAATTCCAATTTGTACTCCCAGAACTATGTATCATCTGATTACTGGGAGGGGAAAGGGCTAATCACTGTTCTGGTGTGGAGGATTCAATAGGGAAAGTACTTGTAAGGACTAGAGCTCCCAGGACTGAGTCTCGTCCAGTGCCTGGTGGGATGGATAGAGCGAGTTCCCTATCCGGCTCCAGGAGGGAGCCATTCCAGGACCCCAGTCAAGCCACGGCGACTGTGGGCAGAAGTGCTGCAGTTTGTCCCCTCTTCCAGCTAGGAAGCGGTTCTTGGGTGGAGGTACCCAGCCAGGGGTACAAGGAGCTCTGTTACAGAAACCTTTTGGGATTAGGATTAAATTAGGGATTAAGACTAGGTTTTGAATAAATATTAGGTTTAATATTCTGTTTGTTAGGTTTATATTTAAAATAGGTTTAGGTTTAGGATTGGGATTAGTTTGGATTAGGATTCGGGCCATCAAAGGAACCTCTTTGCTGAAATCAGCAGAGGGAATCCTTCAAACACTATTTATATCTTTTAATTTATAATTATAATAGGATTTGGTTAATAATTAGTTTGGGTTATTAAGGATTTAGGCTGGGATTAAGACTGTTACTTTGCAAATGTGTACATATGGGTAATTTGTTTTACTCAGGAGATGTTGCAGATTAGTTAAGATAATTTTATTACAATGGGACACAGATTTTTTAACAAAAAAAACTAAAAAAAAAAAAAAACTGGTATATGTAAAAATCGAGGAAAAAAAAATGGTTAAAAAATGGCATCTCAATAACGTTCACGAGTCCCTAGGATATCCACTTTTGGAAATTGTATCTATTTATAGAGTAATTTCAGTATGTGAGCTGCTAAAATGCCCCAAAATGCATCATGGACCAATTGTCAATGTGTAATTAAAAAAAACAAAAAAGTGCAGGTTATAAACTCAGCTCTGTATTTTAACAAAAAGGGGTCCTTCTGTACTCCGGAAGTATAGCGGAGTACAATTTAGTGATTTTTATTACAGTAGCACATATCAAGTTTACAAAATAAACTGCTAAATTACAATTTAAGGTTAAAAATATACCACGTGATGTCTTTCATAAATAGTATATTTATGAGGTGATACATAAATATGAATACCGCACTCAATAAATGATGTTAAGTAATAATTAAACCTATGCTCAATTTCATAGTATTTATTGAAAAGCTTATAAGGAAAATTCATAAAGTTAATGGTATTTCATCAAAGTAACACATAATTCATCTTATATACACCAACTATGTACAAATGTCTATCTAGACACAGTATCCTCCTATGTGCATAGGAGGATACTGTGTCTAGATAGACATTTGTACATAGTTGGTGTATATAAGATGAATTATGTGTTACTTTGATGAAATACCATTAACTTTATGAATTTTCCTTATAAGCTTTTCAATAAATACTATGAAATTGAGCATAGGTTTAATTATTACTTAACATCATTTATTGAGTGCGGTATTCATATTTATGTATGATATTGATTGGAGGTTTTTTTGTGGGGTTATACCTCGAATACCGGCACCTAACACTTAATTGAGTGCCAGCACACACCGTTTTTTTTGTATTTATGAGGTGAGTTGAACTATGAAACTGCTACAATGCCCCAAAATGCAGCAAAGGTCCATCAAATCTAATTACATTTAGGTAAATAGCTTGTGATGTCTACTTATTTTATTTAAATCTACAATTTTGTTTTATGTGGTGGTTTTTAAACTTACAAGACAAACATACCAAATTCTAAACACATTTTACATTTTATTTTACTCCTTATTTTTTGTGACCAGTAATTGCAAACAATAAACTGAAATCCCTCTCTAAATCAAGACAAATAATAAAATTTATTTTGAATTACGTTTCTTAAACTGCATTATACACACATTATTATTGCCAAACTGCAAGGAAAAAAACACTTCTTATTTTTTTAGTGTATATTTTTTTTTTATAACAATTATAATGTATATATTTCTCATCAAATCCCCTTTTATCCTTTAAAAAAATGTAATGTGCTGGGTGCAGCAAATTGACAAATGGAAATTGGGGATGAATATAGACAGATGAAAATTGCTTTGGTCCTAGAGTTAAAAATTAAAATAAAAATGTAGAAAATTGTTTCATACTTACCGTAAATTTCTAATCCTGATCATTATACATGGCAACATTTACTCATGGGTTCGCTCCCCCTTACAGCAGAAAGGACAGAAAATAAAATTCTGAAATTTGTATAAAAAGACCCACCCTCTTCCAATCAGGCAGTCTTTGTAACAAGCATAGTATATGAGTGGGAACATAATGCTGCCATGTATAATGATCAGGAAAAGAAAATTACAGTAAGTATGAAATTTTCCATATTCCAATTTAAACCTGGCAGCATTTACTCATGGGAAATACAGAAGCAGTATATATAGTGGGAGGAACAGAGTTCAAATACAGCTAATAGCTATAAAAAACATTATTGAGCAGCGCAAATCTAAGTAGCCTTAAAAAAGCCAAACAAGTAATCAATAAGACATTGTCATAATATCTGTTCAGACAAGTTATTTTATCATTTTGTCTCCGAGGTTGCTAGGTCAACAACCCCCTGCCATTCAAATACAGGGGAAAATCCTGGAGAATTAGTGTCGTATAGGAATTACGGTCATGATAATCAAACCTATAAAAAGAAGCAAGGCTAGACTAAAAGAAGAAAAATTATTGTAAGAAATAAGGCACCAGTCTTGCCTCTGTCTTGCTATGAAGAATAATACAATCGATTAGAAGAGAACCTCATTAAAACAAAGACATGGTCTAGAAATTATAGATCTATATTGTCAAAAACATAAGTTAATGCCGTTCTCAAACATAGATTAAATACCCAATTGATGGCATTTCAATTCAGAACATTGTCAAAGGCATAACTTCTAGAGATCGGACTGAAATTCCAGACAATGCTGAATGAAAACCGTCATACACTGCTGTCAATTAGGGTGGAGAATTAAACTGAAAATCCTACCGTTATCGGGAAGTATGTTTGTTTATTATTAATGCCAATTTACACAGCTTTTCTTGCCTTGTTTACTACTTACCTGTGGATCTATTTATACCAATTTCAGAGTTCTATTTCCTGTCATTTCTGCTCTGAGGGGAGGAGCTAACCCATGATTAAATGCGCCATGTTTGATCAGGAAAAATAGATTAAGCTTGGCCCTTAAGGGCTTATTAATGTGGATTTTTGGAATCTTTTTGAAAATAAATGCAGACACAATATTCCACTTGATTACAATGCTAGGCTGAGTACCATCTTCTTTTTTTATTTTTATAGTTTAATATTTTTTCCTAATTAAAGGGATCCTATAGTGCCAGGAAAATAAACTAGTTTTCCTGGCACTATAGGCTCCTGGAGTGCCCCCCTCCTTCGGGGGCCCCCCTTCACCCACTTACCTGAATCCAGCGCCGATGTCCCTCTGCACTGGGTCAGGCTCCGCCCATGCTCCTACCCACACGTGCACATTAGACCTCCCCATAGCTTATCTATGGAGCTTTAGATATCACATCCTCGGTATATGGATTTAGTGCAACCAAGATCAGTAAGAATCTTGACCAGAGGTGTACTTGATTGTAAGATGCCATAATAAATTAATTGCAAACTTAGATACATGACTTCCGTTTTTTTGAGACGTGGTCAAATGACTTGTGTTATATGCATCTGTATTACAAATGTATATGTGTAATAATCGGGGGAGGGGTCAGACTGTTTCCTATATGGTAAATGAGGATAAATCTTGGTTACCTTTGGTAACCATCTTCTGTCTTCTAATTTTAGACAGTGTCTGAATGCACCCAGCTCTCTCTTGCTGTTTGTAGAATTGCCATTTATACGGTAAGGTGCTATTATTATACCATGCTTGTTTCTACATAAAGAGAACATGCTTCCATTTTTATTAGTGGCATGTTTTTAAGCAAGCATGATTTTCATTTTGTTTGTTTTTGTGAATTCAAGTGGCTCATACCATTTTATGTATTCCAGGTTTTTGTGTCTTATTTCATTTGTGGGTAGTCGTAATGACATTTCACCTTTCATTAATGGCTTTCATTTTGATGCTACGTGCGTGCATGCATATCTGTAGGTATGTTTTTGTATGATTTATATGTAAGCAAATAATCTCATGTGCAACTGATTTGATATGCTTCTTTGACACGTTTTATCTTGTGTGCCACTTGTGGTATTTTTGAGATCACTATTTTACAAATTCAAGCAATGTTTTGTTAATTTTTCTCCAAACGTTTGCTTCTTTTTATATTTTTATTTATGAATATTATGCTATCAGTATACAGTGTAGCATGTACTAAAAAACAAACCTAGTATCGCTTGAAGCTGTGAGGTTTTGGTTTTATGGAATGATCTTGAATAAAGCGCGTCATAGGAGAATTTGATGCTAGCACTTGCTGTGGACATGTGTGTTTAATTGTAATATCGGCTTAATATCATACGTTATATAATTAAACACAGTAAGCAAATATGTACGGTTAACACCTATTACTCGCTTCAAGGTATCATGACTGTTTTAATAAGAAAACCGATTTCTTATTTGGTAACTTGCTGAGCACATGGATTTCCTGGACCTGCAGTTCAGTGTCAGTGTTTTTTGTTGTGGTTTTTTATTTTCCTTTTCTTAACAGATTTGTCACCTTTAGGGTCTGTTCATATTTTTGCAATATGACATCTGAACAGTGGCGTACCTACCATGGTCGCAAGAGTTGCAACTGCAACCTGGCCTCTCATTCATGGGGTCCGGTCGCAGCCACGACCCATTCGACCGTGGGCCGACTGGGTACCTCCCGGGTGTATGACAGGAGGGGAGAGCTGTGCTACTCCCCTCCTGCCTGTGTGTAGCGGTACTTATGCTATATAGTAAATATATGTTAAAGAAACACTGTCAAGAACACAAACATGTATTTCTGACCCTATGGTGTTAAAACCAACATCTAGCCCCACTGTCGTTGTTGTCCTCCCCCTCCCCCCCCCCGCTCCCCTAAATATAGCAAAATCTTACCTTTATTGTAGTCTGCTGCTGCTGGCTGTGCCCAAGATCTGTCAGCTTGGCTGACACCATTAAAGGTGGTGGTCTGAGTCAATCACAATGCTTTCACATAGGAAAGCATTGGATGGGCTGAGAGTGTCAAGGAGGAAGATCCAGGGGCAGAGCCAGCACAAGCCAAACACCGCCCTGGCAAATCCACATCTACTCATTCAAATGCATTGAATCAATTCATCTCTAAAAGGGAAGTTCAGTGTCTCCATGCAGAGTGTGGGTACACTGATAATGTTGCACACTGTGCAGCACTGCCCCAGGAACCACATCAAATAGCTATATGAGGAGTGGACAGTTGAAGTATTCCTAGCATGTAATGTGAACATTGCATTTTTATCTGAAAAGACAGTGTTTACTGCAAAAAAATGAAATGATTCTACTCGCCAGAACAAATACAATATGCTGTAGTTGTTCTGATGACTATAGTGTTCCTTTAAACAAGTTGTAACTTTGACCAGGTCTTAACATTTAAGACCTTAGGCAACTAGCGAGTCCTTAAAGGGAAACTATAGTGCCCAAATACATTTATTTAATATGGTTCCTACCATCTTTTGTGATCTACGGAAGCATATTGGATGAAAAGCTCATGACCGGCAAGCACCTCGCTCAGTCAAACAAATATTTCTTATTGAGAAGTATTAAATCCAATAGTGCCCTGCACTATGCAGACAGAACGTTCAATGTCCTCATGCAGTGGGTGAGGACATGGAAGTAAAGCACAGAGTTTGACTCTGTTGAGTGTACGGAAGCCCCATCTAGTGGCCGTCAGGAGGCCATCCACTGGAAGTGTAATTAGCCCTGCAATGTAAATTTTGTTGTATCTCTGAAATGGCAGTGATCCATATTGTGGGACTGAAATTGCAGGTTCCAATGTCTCTTCTTTAAGATAAAGTGGTCTTAAAGCATATAGTTTTCCTTTTAAAGTTGCTCACTAGGTGTGAATTTCTATTCACCAGGGCTACATTTTCACTTGCCAGGGCCTACTGGCGAGTGGAAATTTTGACCCCTGACTTAGATCAATAGTGAACTAATTGTATGACATTGAAGGACCATTTAAAGGTCACTGGCTTGTGATGCCCATCTTTGGTTTTGTTATTGACTTGCAGTAAACAACCTTGGTAGAGGGCCCAGTCATGGACATATATGCTAAATTTCACATTGCTCAAACTTCCTATTTCAGAGAAGATGCTTTACTATTATTTGTGACCAATCCAATTCTCTCAAAAATATATCACAAAATAATCCTGGATTTAGACCATCTTCAGGAAAAATATTACCTGCTAATACGAAAAAGTGGTGAAGGACAACCCTCAATTTATGCATTGCAGCACGTAGAGGACGTGATCTCACTCACTTCCTCCCAGCACTTGTGAATGGGAATCTGCCCTGGAATAGAGCAGCCCATAGCTGATGTTACAGCTCCTGTTCTTGACCTGTACCCGGCCAGCCTGGTCCCCACTGGAACCTGGCAAAGCCACCCACACTGCTAGATATACAGAGAAATGCAGAATAACCCTAATCTCATACAAATAATATGAGCAGCCCACACACAAACATACACACAATCCGCTTTGAGTCCTATTTTCTTCCGATATAGATTATGTTAGCCCCACATTTCTATATATGCACTCAACTAACCAAGATACTGACTAATTTTAGATTTACTTGGAGATGCTCAACATTTATCTCCAGAATGAAATGGAGACTTCAGGTTCTACAAAATAGAGCAGGAAGCCAGCATAGATATCAAACACATTCAACGGCAAGAATATGGTACCATCCATGTAATAAGGTCTACAAAGCACTCATGCAATGATGTGTAGTCAAATAAAATGTGCCCATCCCATGTGAATGTTTTTTGTGATTTGAAGCTGCACTGCATTCCGTTTAAGCAGTTTGCAGTTATATCTTACAGGTAATTGACTTTTGCGTTATTCTTTAACAGAATTTATTACACATATCAACTTTTTTTATGCTGCTTTCAGAGTTACACAACTCATTTTACCAAAAGCGAAATGGCAAGCCTAAATACAGAGTAAAGCATAGCTCATACATATTAACAGTCTATTAATTTTTTACGTTTATTCCTTTCCAAATTTTTGAGGATTCTGACACAATGCCAAAGCTGGGCACACCTGTAAACAAGGAAAATATATTTTTTTCCTTCTAACGTTCAAAACAGAGTTGTGTTTAGCAGGCAAAAATACAATCATGAGGCTTGAACAATTTGGCCAAAATGTAACCCCTTCATTACAAATGCCATGTCAGGTACACCACTGGCAAGAAATTTGCGTAACTCTGCCTGGACGACGTTAATGGGATTGTGGGAAAGATTTTTTGAAATAGCGTATATTTCAGCTGCTGTTCCTCCACACAAAAGGAAGGCAGACACTTTGTTTAGTTCTGATTGTAGAGATCGGAAGTTATTGGTTGGCTTTAGCAAGATAAAGCTCAAACAATAGAACAGAATTATGATGGTAAATAAAAGAAAAAAAAAACACTTGTGTATTGCAGCTCGCTCATTTATTCTTCTAAAGCACAATCATTTCAGGTCATCCAGAGGAGTAATTCCACTTTATTTTCCTTAGTTTGTATTCATCAATGCTCTTTTAGAAGTCTTCTTTTAGAATTGCCTACTGCCCCTTTAATGTTAGAGGTTAAAATCAGCCATCTTTTCATTTTTGTTGTGAAAATAGGAGCATGCATGCATGCTTTGGGGCAGTAAAGTACTAGACACCCAGTGTTCACAAGCACCGCACTGGATAATCATGTCAAACATGATTATTCAAAACTATGTGTGTAAATATCTAAGTGTATATGCATCTGGGCTGACATATTTGCCACACATACCAATATGTGCAAAGCTTTGGGATGGTATCAATTTACATAATTGTTTTATGATCTGAATAAAAAAAAAAAAAACCTTTAAGACTTTAGGCAAGCAGTATCAGCAGGACCTCTTGCCTGGAGCCATTGCATATGGTAGGGCTCGACAGATCCCAGGCACCAGGTCACCGTGGCGCCTAAGAATTTGGCCTTAGCGTCTCGGATATGGGAGGCCAGCTGGAGAAGTATGGAGCCGAGCAGCAAGTTGGATAGTGGAGGCAGGCGGCGAGGGAGCTGCGATGTCCCTGCTCCCCCGCCGCTTAGTGAGACAGGGGCCAGAATATGACATCTCCCTCGCCGCCTGCCTACTTTTCGCGCAGGTACCTCCACAAGCACCCAACTTGCCGCTCGCCTGCTCGATCCCCCAGCCGGTCCCCTACTGGATCCCACTGGCATAGTCTGTGTGTGTCTGCCATGGGTGTGTGTCTGTCCGTCTGCCATGGGGTGTGTGTCTGTCCGTCTGCCATGGGGTGTGTGTCAATGCCGCTTATGCGCATTAGCGCTCCCCATAGGAAAGCATTGAAAAATAATTTCAATGCTTTCCCATGGGGAAATGAGCGACGCTGGAGGTCCTCACACAGCATGAGGACATCCAGCGACGCTCTAGCACAGGTTTCCTGTGCTATGAAGGAGGAAGTGACTTCTAGTGGCTGTCTAGTAGACAGCCACTAGGGGAGGACTTAACCCTGCAAGGTAATTATTGCAATTTATAAAAAAAACTGCAATAATTACACTTGCAGGGTTAGGAGTAGTGGGAGTTGGCATCCAGACCACTCAAATGGGCAGAAGTGGTCTGGGTGCCTGGAGTGTCCCTTTAAAGGATCACTATAGGGTCAAGAACACAAACATGTATTCCTGACCCTTTAGTGTTAAAACCACCATCCAGCCCCCCTGGGCCCCCCATCCCTCCATAAATATAGCAAAATCTTACTGTATTCAAGCCTGAAGCTTTAACTCTGCATATTTTAGGCAGCCATTACCTAAA
This sequence comes from Pelobates fuscus, assembly GCF_036172605.1. Lineage (NCBI taxonomy): Eukaryota > Metazoa > Chordata > Amphibia > Anura > Pelobatidae > Pelobates > Pelobates fuscus. Next base: position 83,937,661 of record NC_086321.1, on the reverse strand, counting down.
ATGCAAATGGATGCATTTTAGGCAGCCATTACCCAGGAAGGATCTCTAACAGCCATCTGAGGAGTGGCCAGTGAAGTTATCACTAGGCTGTAATGTAAACACTAAATTTTCTCTGAAAAGACAGTGTTTACAGCAAAAAGCCTGACGGTAAGGATTCTACTCACCTGAACAAATTCAATAAGCTGTAGTTGTTGTTGTTCTGGTGACTATAGTGTCCCTTTTAAATCCCTGCTTGTACCAATGAAGCTCTGTTATGTGATTTGGACACATGGGGTTCCCCTATATAAGCTTGGGATAGAATTAGTCTGAAATATGCTTTGTAGTGCTCAAAGTGAGCGCTGCAATGAGATGTAAATGGAATTTAAATCCCCATTGTTACAATGTGGTGTGAGCAGGGTTAAATCCCTGCTGACACCAGGAAACCAGGTATCAATAGCTGGTCTCCCACCATACCCCAATGAGATTTTAATCAGTGCTGTGCTCTGTCAGTTGCCCAGCACTGATTGCACTGCATTAGTCATAGCATATTCAATGTTGGATAGAAAGCTGTTATAATGAAGATGGCAAGTAGATGTCAGCAACATACCACTTTGTTTTCACATCAAATTCCCTTTGCTCACCGCGATGCTGAGCGGACGCAAGTGAGCTGAGCTCCCGCCGAATTTAGGCCCTACAGCACACAATAGCGTACAAACGAGCCGAAAATCAACCCAAAAAAGCACCCTGTAAAACAGCATGGAAAAAAAGAACCAGCGCAGACCAAACAAGAAGCCGCTGGAAGCAGGTACGTCCGTGGCGGACATGTTCGCAGCATCCCGCGCGGCCCAGCCAGATCGGCAAGATGGCGGCCGTCACAGCCCCAAGACCTCATCGACGCCGGCGCATCCGGACTCTCCCCAGGGCCCCAACTCACCACAGGGGGAAACCTCCCAGATCCTCACAAAGCTGATGGAAGTTAAAGCTTACCTGGCTGGTGAAATCAGCAGATCCACAGCGGAGGTCAAAGCTGAGATTGCGGCACTGGGACACCGCACGGCCACCCTGGAACAAAGACAGGAGACTGCCATTAAAGCACATAATGAGGTAACCAGCCATGTAAACAACCTCACCACGCGGCTGATGGCAGCAGAAAACGCGCTTGAGGACTTAGCCAACCGCTCCCGCCGAAACAACATCAGGCTGAGAGGCCTACCGGAAAGAGAGGGAGAGGGAAGCCTGTCTGACACTGTTATGGCGATCTTAAAGCCCCTCGCTCCAGGCATCCCTGAAAACCAGTGGCACCTTGATCGGGTGCATAGAGCCTTGGGCACCAGGAAAGCGGACAATGAACAGCCGAGAGATATCATCATGCGCTTCCAGCACTTCCAGACGAAAGAAACCATAATGAAGCGCAGCAGAGAAGGCCCCATCACCTACAAAGGGGCTACTATCCTCCTGTTTCAAGACCTGGCCCCAGCGACCCTCCAGAGGCGCAGAGAGTGGCGGCCGATCACAGACATCCTCAGAAATCACAACATAAAATATGCCTGGGGACACCCCTTTAAGCTCATGGCGTTTAAGAACGGCAGACCGAAGATACTAACACCTGATGGAGACGCGACGGCCTTTCTACAAAAGCTGGACATCCAAACCCCACCGAACCTACAATGGCAGACCGCTAATCCGGCGGACCTTCAACAGCTACCCAGAGAGTGGTACACGGCAGGGGAGTAAAGACACGACCCACAGCGCAGATTTACCGAACATTATTATTCTACCTTCCAAGAACCACCTCGCATGGACTAACAATCCCAGATGGGAGAAATATGCAGGGACGATATGAGCAAGTATTTGCCCCCATGGCCCTACTTCCCCCCTCCCCCCCCCCCCTCTAGATGCACCAAGTACGTGGCCCGGGTTACCCAACTAGAATAAAAAAAGGGAAAAAAGGGATAAAAATCTTTTAAAAAAAAAAAAAAAAAAAAACTTAAACTTACATTTTAAAAATTATTAATATATAAAAAAAAAAGGGAGAAAAATTCATACACCCCAACAAAAAATTACAAAAAAAAAAAGGAAAAAAGAAATAGACAAAAAATAAATAAAAATGAGGATATACACCTGTATGTATAGATATATGAATAACAATAACTATGATTACAAAACAAGGGGTAAATTACATGATCAGGGGGCAGCAACGCCTCTCCACCAGCCTGAAAAGGCAACGCACCACCTAGGAATCAGATTCCAGATTGCTTTGGGTGAGGGAACCGGGAGAAGCTTCGGGGCAATGGGGGGGCAGATCCAAATCACAGTCCCCATCGACCGCACACAGCGGTCCAGAATAAGGACACGTGCATCACAGGGCAGGGAGGCTAAACGCGCACCCCCGCCCGACGTAGGGTAACTCCGGGGTATAGGGAAGCCTGATGAAACAGTTCCAGAAAACCCATAGAACTGACAAAATTCACTTCCCCTAAGAGACACACTGGCCGACGGGCAAAATCGCCAAGGCACGAAGACAACCCCGCAGGCGTGCTCATGCTAAAACCTTAGGGCCTAAAGGACTAGTTGGTACAAGTCCGGGACCATGCATCCGTGCGCTAAACCCAACAATTGTGGGCTAGCAGCACTGATGCAGACGCCCCACACAAGTCTGGCAAGAGATAAGACCAGACGGTTTAATTTCCTTTTATGTTCTAACAGTTTTATCGGTTTATGTTTATGTAAATATGTATATGTTCAGTTTAACAAACTTTTTTTTTCCCTCCCCCTCCTTTCCCTCCTCATGGTGGCCGGAACGTCTCAACCCCGGCGATATAAGCAACAAAGATCAGGGACACCCCACAGACAAATTCTCAGAATCAGCAGGATGACAACACTCGTAAGTCTGCTCACACGCACTCACCCCAGACACCACAATGTCCACTCGCATTAACTCCCTAAATGTCAAAGGGCTAAACGCCCCTAAAAAGCGCAGGCTTTTATACTGAGAACTTAAAAGATTAGGCCCAGACATCGCCTTCCTGCAAGAAACCCACCTACCCAAGACTCTGGGTATATCACTCAAAGACCACATATACAGTACGGGATACGAAGCTAGAGCACTCTCCAAACGCAATGGAGTTGCTATACTAATTCACAAATGCTGTCCACTACGGGTCACAGGGGTCAACACAGACAATGAGGGACGATACCTTATAGTCTCCGGGACGTTATATGCACACACTATACACCTTATAAACATATACGCGCCTAACGAACCATCCAGAGATTTCTGGGATCAAATGGCTGACAAACTGCAGGCACTACAACACGGCATGATTATAATGGGGGGCGATTTTAACGCCGCTCCGTGCCCAGCCACAGACAGGGGGACTATAAGGGGACTTCCACGCTCACATGGCAGAGGGAGACAAGATAGATTGGTATACGATTTCATTAGCACGACGGGTCTAATAGATGTATGGAGAGCCCACCACCCAGGAGAGGTCGACTACACATTCTATTCGGCACCACACGACTCATATTCCCGCATAGACTATTTTTTAGTTAACGACCAAGCCATCCAAAGGACCACAAAGTCCACAATAGGATCTATCACATGGTCCGACCATGCAGACATAAGCATAGAACTAGGTAACCTTTGCACAGCAACCCAATGGAAGTGGAAATTAAACACCTCCCTACTGCAGGATCCAATGATCAAAGAGACTATACGCAAAGAGATAGTAGAATATTTCCAACTGAACACCACCCAGGACCTGACGCCCACCACCATATGGGCCGCCCATAAATCGGTCATTAGGGGTACCCTCATTAGGGAAGCAACCAGAAAAAAGAACCTAAAAACACGACACCTAAAATCCCTCCTACGGGACCTTCATACTCAGGAACAGAGACACAAATCTAACCCCACCCCCGATGGACTCACGGCCATACAGACTACCCGACGCCACATCAAAGAGACCCTACTAGACGATGTAGCGAAAGCAATGACATGGTCAAAAAGAACTTTCTATGAACAGGCCAACAAAATGCACACGCTATTGGCACGGACTCTTCACCCGCGACCAAAACAAACACACATCACGACAATTAGGGATCGCACAGGTCAGATTAAGACAGCACCTACAGACATAGCTCAAATATTCACAGAGTTCTAAAAAACCTTGTACAACCACACACCCACGGACGCCGACAAAGCGCCACGCATGAGGGACGAGATCAGACAATACCTTAGCAAAATAGACCTCCCAAAATTGACCCCCTCAGTAATAGAAACCATGGGGGAAGAATTCACGGCTGAAGAAATAGACAGAGCCATATCACGACTTAAAGGACGCAAAGCCCCAGGTCCGGACGGATACGACGGCAGCTATTATAAGACATATAGAGAGGAACTGACACCCCACCTTCTAAAGTGGTTCAACCACCTGATGCAGGGCGGATGCCCCGACCCAGATATGTCCACGGCCCACATAGTATTAATACCAAAACCGGGAAAAGACACGACTTACCCAGACCACTACAGACCCATATCACTGATCAACCATGACGTGAAACTACTGGCCAAGATATTGGCAGACAGACTATCTCCACACTTACATAACCTAATACACGCAGACCAAGTAGGATTCATCCCCGAACGCCAGCTATTTGAAAACACCAGACGCAACATAGACCTAATATGGACGCAGACGACTACTCAAACCCCAACCCTCATCCTCTCCCTCGATGCTGAAAAGGCGTTCGATAGAGTTAAGTGGATATACCTGTTTGAACTCCTACGACATCTCCGATTCCCTGAGACGTACATCAAAACAATACAAGCCATGTACACTGATGTCAAGGCACTCATACGGATCCCAGGCGCCACAACAACCCCCATCACCCTGCACAACGGCACACGCCAAGGCTGCCCACTGTCTCCCCTCCTGTTCGTACTCACATTAGAACCCCTATTACAGGCAATCAGATTGAACAAATCCATAGAGGGAATCGCAGTGGGCGACCAAACATACAAAGTTTCGGGATATGCAGACGACGTCCTTCTCACCCTTACAAACCCAGGGAACTCAATGGAGGCTCTAGATAGAGAACTAACAGAATACGGGGCCCTCTCAGGTTACAAGGTCAACTTGTCCAAATCCGCTGCTCTCCCAATAGCTATGACAGCTAATGACACGACACTCATAAGGAACCACCACAACATACATATAACACACAATGCCATAAAATATCTAGGAATACAACTGACTGCAGATCCCCAAAAGCTTTACGGGGCTAACTACACCCCCCTTATTAGGACTCTTAACGCTGACCTCGACAGATGGACAGATAAACCTATCTCCTGGATAGGGAGAGTCCACACGATAAAAATGAACATCCTCCCCAGACTCCTCTTCCTCTTCCAAGCCCTCCCCATCCCCGTCACAAAAACGGACCTGGCCCCTTAACAGAGAACAATTGGGGACTTTATCTGGCAAAATAAACGACACAGAGTGGCCCGCAGCACATTATATCGACCTAAAGACGGAGGGGGGCTGGGGTTGCCCCATCTCTATAACTACTACCAGGCGGCCCAACTGGCACAGGTGGCCATGTGGCACTCGACACTGGGGGACCGCAGATGGGCGGACCTAGAATCCGGTTTAACGGGAGCCGACCTACCCCAATTCTACATCTGGCTTCCCAGAGAACACAGGGCCATCCTACGCACTGTTTGCCCAGCCATTCTAAACTCCCTACGGGTGTGGGACACTACAGCCCTGAAACATAAACTAACCACGGCACCCTCCCCAATGATGCCCCTGTTGAGAAACAGAGCTTTCCCACCGGGAATGAGGGCCCGAGATTTCAAAAATATAGAGGAGGCGGGACTACAAAGGGCGATACACCTATATGAAGGGGATCAAATAGTGTCATTTGAGAAGTTAACGGAAAGGACCAGGCTAGGCCCCTCAGACTTTTTTAGATACGTCCAACTTAGAGACTTCGCACAACACGACCTAGCGAAAACAGCAGCAAAAACTACACCTACTGGTTTCGAACGAATGTGCCTCAAAGAAAATCCCCCTAAGGGACTTATTACAAACCTTTACGCTCACCTATGCACAAACCGCACCGACTGGGGCGACCTACACTACACCACACAATGGGAAACTGACCTAAAGGAGACCCTAGAGGGCACAGATTGGAGAGAAATATGGGATGCGAACAAAGCTATCTCAGTATGTGTCACCCAACAGGAGCAGGCATACAAGACCATGCTGAGATGGTACACAACCCCGGTAAAACTATACCGCATGCAAAAAACCCCGGACGACCTGTGTTGGAGGGGGTGTGGACATAAAGGGACTTACATCCATATGTGGTGGGAATGCCCAAAAGCACAGGCCTTCTGGGGGGATATTGGGAACCTACTCAGACAAGTATTCCATAGGCAAATAAAGGTAGACCCATGGGTATTCCTGCTATCTAGAACGCTTGAAGATTGGCCGAGAAAGGAACAAAAACTTTTACATAAAATTACGTTGGCGGCCAGACTTACCATGGCGCAGGCGTGGCTTAAACCAGCAATCCCCCAGGTACATGCAGTAATCCAAAAAATAAAAGACATACAGGTTATGGACAACCTCACAGCACGAGTGAGAGGCAACATAAAAACCTACGAAAAAATTTGGGAATTATGGATGGCTGGAGACTGGGGAATTGAAAAAAAAAAAAAAAAAAAAAGAGACCATACTAGGGCCACCCTACAGACCCAACAATCCAAGGTGACACCAGGAGAACCCCCCCTACTCGGCGCTCCGACCCCCACCATGAGGAACCTCCCCCCCCCCCCCCCCCCTCTGCCCCCTTTTCGGCATAACTTTGTGGATGGGGTTCAGACCTCGTCTATCCATCCACAAACACAGGAGGTCACGCACCCTACATATCCGACCACTCCGCAATGTGTGAAGGTGTATAAATAGGTGCACTGAACCCGGAGTGAGAACTTTAGCCAATAGACATGACCCTCCTAGCAGGATACCAATATCTGTTTACTATGCTTCCTTTTTACTATGTTCTCTCTATGTTTTATTTGCAAAATGTAAAAATATGACACCAAAAAGCGAATATATGCAAACCTGAATAATTACACCTGACCTACAAACGCGGTATATTCAAATGCAAACCGAAACTCGAAATGTGTTTAAGCTAATATAAACGGATGAATATGCCATGTAACTTCTGGTTCAACGCATCTATGTATAACAATGTCATTCCAAAAATAAAGAATTAAAAAAAAAAAAAAAAATTCCCTTTGCTAATATCTGTACTGATATTGACAAAGGAAAACCTTTTGGGTTTAGGTTTAAATTAAGGATTCAAATTATAATTTAGGATTACATTTTGAATAAATATTATTATTTTTTTTTAAATTAAGTTTTTATTTAAAGGGAAATTATAGGCACCCAGAATACTTCAGCTTATTGAAGTCCCATATGGCTATCTCTCTGTGTGTGCCAAACCCAACTATGGTGTTTATTGCAAAAAAAGCTCTATTTTGGTTTTATCTGTTTATAGAACCTGATCCCATTAGAAGTTCCAGTAGAGTGTGGCAAATTGAAGACACTGGAGTTTGTTTTTGGATGAGATTAGTGGCTCTTTTTCTTGAAACCCTTCTAAACAACTTGTGGTGATGTAGGTGACATTGGTTTATAGTTTTGCAGACTTTCTGATCCCAACTAATTTCTGGAATTCCCGAGCTGTGATCCTGGAGATTTTGTAGCCACTCAAACCATCCTATTCACAGTGCTTTGAGACAATATACACACGTTATTTTCCAGGTTGATTCAAAACATTTCCAGTTGATTGGAACTTAATTATTGCCTTGATGGTGTAAATGGGAATTTTATTATTCTACTATTTTCTTACAGTAGCATTGCATTTTGCGAAGCTCAACAACCATTTGTCATGCATCACAGCTATTTTCACTGGTCTTACCCATTGTGCTAATTGACTAAACTAATTTTGCCTATGTGTTGCCTCATATTTATACCTCTGTGAAACAGGAAGTTATGGCTAAACTATTTCCTGTTCTTAGTCAACCATTTGTACTGAAATAATTAAAATATCCATGGGAATATACTTCAAATATATTTCTCATATTAATTCATAGGGTTGCCAATAATTGTCACACGTATCTTTAACAAAGATTATTTTTTATAAACCTGTTTGCAATGGTTTCATATCTATGAAAGTAGAGCATTTTGTGTATTTATTTAAAGAAAAGATCACAAGGTTAAACAATAAAGTACATTTTCAAAGACTTATTTACTCATATTTACCAAGGGTGCCAATAGTGAGAATAGAACAAAAATAATTAATTGGAATTTTATTTCCAACCTCTAATAGAATACTTCAAGCACTAATAAACACTATGATGCACTGTAGTGGTTATTTTGTCAGGGGTTGACCGTTGCCTTCCAGTGTTAAGCAAATCATTTGTTAATCGTTTGACAACTTACATGGAGTCCGTTAGGTGCCAGTCACCTATTCCATTGAAAGGTGGAAACTCTCTGAGCTTATCTAGGCCATGCAGGAGATTCCGGCTCTCAGTGGAGAAGGTGAGTGGTACTTGTTGGACCCCAGGTAAGTTTAGAAATGCTTTCACTTCCTACATCGGCATGACACTTGTGGCACAATAACCACTGCAGCTTGACTTAGTGGTTTTAGTGCTTTAAGTATTCAATTTGACCCTTGCAGTATCTAGAACGTTTTTCCCTTTTTAACTTCACAAAGCTTTCTCCTTGTTTTTAACAACTATTTATTTTTGTTGCGTTTTTTCCCCCCCATAGTCAGAAACATTTCCTTTGCTATTCAAGTAACTAGAGTGCTCACAATTAGGCAAAACTGTTAACTGATGTTGGCGTCTCACAATGATTTGCTTTATAGTTTTGTTTATACAGTAGGCTGACTGTTTATGTAGGAGTTTCACAATAAAGTACAAGTATAGTACGATATTTCTAATTCTCCCTCAGCAGCGAAGAGAGATATATGCAAAAGAGAGAAAAAACAATATAACATTAGCATATTGACAGTGCTATCATTGGTATCCACCCCCTTAGTATATAAGGTGTAGCACTCCATGCTTCTTTCTCTTTCTTCGCTTCCCTGAGACCAGATAAGTACACTCTCCTCTTACCAATAGTGTGCTCTGGTGGGATTGTATTGTGTTTTCATTATTTGCTCTGTTTATTTGCATGTTCTTTATTATTTAATCCCTTCCAACTACATTTGACCCATTTCTGTTTTTTGCTGTACATTACATTTTTGTGTGACCGATTTTCTTCTCAGGTTTTCCCTTTGGGCATTTCTGTTTCCCTCCCTCCCTCTCCCCTCGGGTTGGGGCTCCCTTCCCCGGTCACACTCTGCCGGGTATCGTCGGCGGGGCTCGTCCAGCACCCCCGCGGGGTTTCCCGGCACGAATTTCTATACCGCCGGCGGACCTACTTTTGTCCGCACGGTGTTTTCAGTTTTGCCGCTCGCGAGCGGCGTGCATGCGCGGTGACTCGCGGCGACCATTTTTTTGGGTTTCTAGTCGCCTATTAAGGCGGCGCCCATTTTAAAGTACCAGTACAACGTGGGTTTTCCTCTCACACGATCTGAGAATCTGTATTTTCTCTCTCCAAACGGGTACAGTTTATTTGTAGCAGATATATACTTTGGAGCTATCCTCCATCTCCCTGTACCTTTTTCCCATTCTGTACCTGGGTTAATTAATCCTCGTACTCTGTCTTTTCAATTTGTTGTTTTCTTACTTGCACTCAGTTATCTGCCATGCAGTCTGGTGATAACTTCCCTGGCAAACTTAGTCCCTCAATGGCCACTACTAACCCTGACCCTGGGCTCATGGGCTCTGAAGAATTCCAATCCCTTCTGGACACCACCATGTCCAACTCTATTTCAAAGGCCATATCGTCAGCCATGGGTGCTATGTCCTCTACCATCTCGAACTCCATTACACAGGCGCTCAGGCAAGTCCAACCTCACGCTACCCATGCCTTGACCCCTACTCCTCCTGAAGGGACACTACCAGGGTGCAAAGCACTAGGCAAGCGCATACACTCTCAAGACCACCCCCCCCCCCCCCCATGCAGGTTAACCCTGCTGTGATTGACACACCTCAGGCTGTCCATGATGGTGCGCAACAACCGCGCAATAGAGCTTCTGGGCGAGCTACGGCTACCAGAGACTGGAAACGGGCAAGAGCCCAGGATATACTGTCTGACTCAGACGAGGAGGAGGATGAGGGGTCAGAGGTCCCGTACTCTGATCCGTACGAGGACGAGCTATCGGAGGGCGAAAGCCTCCAGGGAAAACAATTCCCTTTGGCACCGACACGTGCCTCGACACAATCAGGGCCGCTCGGGGCAGAAGCAGCCCGCGACTCTAAAGATATACCATTATTTGACCCTGATAACTTAAGGCACCCACGCTCTGTTGAGTGGGAACCCTCTGAACACATCGCCCAATACCTGGCCCTCAGGGTACGTAAGTCCCTCTCCCAAGAGGGCCGTAATAAGTTGAGAGTGGAATGCCCCCATAATACCAGATGCTGTGGCAAAAACCCCAGAAGTGGACCCTCAGGTTTCCAGATGGTTTTGGCTAGAAACTGGGCTAACAGGGGACTAGACTATTCCCTCCGCAACTGTCAGGACAAGTTCCTAGACACACTGGGTCCCATCACTAAGCTGTATGAACTGCTGGAAGCAGCTCAGTCGGGTGAGGCACCATTGGATTTTGACGTGGCGTTTCGCTGGCTCCAACGCTTGATCTGCATGATCGGCAACACCAATACAGCCATGTCAACGGAACGCAGGAAAGCTATCCTGCTGAAGATTGAACCCAAACTGGCTAGCATGGCCTCCTCTGAACCAGGGGCCTCGACTAAGAGTCTGTTATTCGGCGAATCCTTCGTCAAAGATCTGGGTTCCTATGTTAAAACCTTCACGGCTCTGGATAAAGCACAATCGTCCATTAAAAGAGTCTTCCACCAAAAGGTTTTTGGTGGGGCCGGTAGAGGTAGGAGCAGTCTACCCGGCCGCAATCCCCGAGGTTTCTCCAGACCGGGCAGAGGCTCCTTCAACACTCAGAGGCAAAACCAGGAACGTTCCTACACTCCATTCTTCCCCTCTCGAGGAAGACCTTGGAATGCCTGCGGCGGCAGAGGAACAACCCCAGGAAAACGCCCTTATGGTGAGTACAATTTTTCCCCATTTTTCCCATATAAATGTGGGGGCAGATTGGCTTTGTTCTCTCAGACTTGGGCCACAATCACATCCGACAGCTGGGTGTTATAGAGGGTTACCACCTTGAACTGACGGGTCTTCCATTTCAGGATTCCCTTCCACGTGTGCCACACATGCCAAAGTCTCACCGCGACCTCATCTCCACGGAGATCGAGGTCCTGCGAAACAAAAATGCTATAGAGGAAATCCCTCTAGTTACCCCAGGTTTTGTGAGCAACCTATTTTTTGTGCCGAAGAAAGGCGGGGGTGTCCGCCCGGTTATCAACCTACGACCCCTCAATGCCTTGATCCAATATCAGCATTTCAAAATGGAGGGCATACACTGCCTCCGAGACCTCCTCCTCCTGCGAGACTGGATGGTGAAATTCGATCTACAAGATGCGTATCTCACAATCCTGATAACACCGACGCACAGGAATCCACTACAATTCCAGTGGGGCGCAAGGAAATGGCGTTTCTGCTGCCTTCCTTTTGGTCTATCCTCCGCACCCTGGTGCTTCACGAAAGTGTTGAAACCAGTGGTTGCATTCCTCAGATTACACGGAATTCGTCTTATCTACCTGGACGATATCCTCATACTGTCAGGGTCATGATCCCTTCTGTTGTCGCACCTGTCATGGACCCTTCATCTCCTACAGAACCTCGGTTTCCTGGTGAACTGGGAGAAATCGGTGCTACAACCCTCTCAACAGATGGAATTCTGAGTCGACTTCGTCCAACAAATTCTGTGCCTCCCGGCGGACAAGATGTCCAACATTGAAAAGGAGATAAGGAGGTTAATGAACCGCCTAGAGATTTCTATGAGACAACTGGCTCGAGTAATCTGCTTACTAGCGGCCTCCATCCAGGCGATCTTCCCGGGACCACTTCACTATCGGGCGTTACAACGTCTGAAAGCATCTTGCCTAAGGAACGGTCAGTCGTACGAGACCAACATCACTTTGGACGAAGAATCCAAGGAAGAGCTGAACTGGTGGTTAACCCACATGGAAGCGTGGAACGGACGGGCGATTTTCGGTTCCACTCCTGATATAGTAAGAGTCGGACGCAAGCTTACATGGCTGGGGCGCGCGCTGCGGCTCCATATCCACAGGAGGCAGATGGTCAGTAAACTATTCGTTCCTACACATAAACTCACTGGAACTACTGGCGGCCTCGTTTGCCATCCGCAGTCTCTCGCCCAGGGGCATCTCTTGCTCAATCCTCCTCAAGTTGGACAACATCTCGGCGGTCAGGTACATAAACCATCTAGGTGGTACCAAATCACGCATCCTGGCGGTTTTGGCTCGAGACTTCTGGCATTATTGTTTGCGAAACAATGTGTCGGTGACCGTGGAACACATACCAGCCCTAGACAATTACACTGCGGACTGGAACTCCCAATACCTGAGGGATTTAGGGGATTGGAGACTTCAACCGAAGGTATTCTCCAAGATCGCACAACTATGGGGACCCTTGAGTGTGGATCTCTTTGCGTCCAGACTGAACACGCAACCTCCTCAATTTTTCAGCTGGCGACCGGACCCGGAGGCCTTGGCAACAGATGCCTTTCTTCAGGACTGGACCGGGGGACGAGCATATGCCTTCCCCCCCGTTCAACCTGATTGCCCGGACTCTGGCGCACATTCGACGCTACAGGACCACATTGGTCTTGATAACACCATGCTGGAGATCTCAACCTTGGTTCCCTCACCTTCTGGAAATGGCGATCGATTTCCCGCAGTTACTACCGGATCAAACCTCCCTGTTAACCAATCCGGATGGGGAGAACCACGACCTGATAGAACGGGGAATCCTCCGGCTCATGGCATGGCTCTTTTCCGGGGACCCTGGGAAATCACAGAAGTTTCGAGAACAACTACCCAACTCTTGGCGAATGCCTGGGCACCAGGAAGACGGCGCACATATGCTACGGCATGGAGAGCTTGGTCCGATTGGTGCCTGGAGAAATCAGTGGATCCCGTATCAGCTTCTGTAAAGACGGTACTAGACTTCCTCACACAACTATTCGAATCGGGCAAAGCTTTCCGTACAGTCAACATCTACAGATCAGCTATCTCGGCAGGTCATGATACTGTGGACGGAATTCCTCTCGGACAGAACCCCTTGGTCTGTCGCCTACTCAAAGGTGTGTGTTTTTCACGCCCACCAAAATCCAGATATGGATCCTTTTGGGATGTCAACATATTGTTCAAATTCCTAGAGGAATGGCCCGACAACACTGCACTGTCAATTAAACAATTGGCGGCAAAATTAATTATGATATTCTGTTTACTCTCCTGTAAACGAGTGTCAGATGTAAGGGCTTTGGACTGGCAAGCCCGTATGTTCACTCCGGAAGGAGTGTCATTTGATATTTCACGGAGAACGAAATCGACGACTAAGCAAGTCTTCTACTCACAACTTCCAAATCAACCAAATCTGTGCTCGATACCGTGCTTAAAAGAATACGAATCCCGTACTTCTCCCCTACGATCATCAAACGACGGTCCTTTGTTTATTTCACTGAAGAAACCGCACCTTCCAGTATCTACACCTACTCTCGCTTGTTGGGCCAAATGATTATTAGCTTCGGCCGGGATAGACGTCAGTCTTTTCAGCCCACTCGGTCAGAGGCGCTATGGCTTCTAAAGCATCGACAATAGGATGTTGATTGGAAGACATCCTGAAGGCCGCAGACTGGTCTACGGAATCCACATTCCGGAATTTGTTTTAAACCAATCCAACATTTCTCGGAAAGAGTTATTGCTCAGCTTTGTAAGAGCATAATAGGAGCCTCCGTGTCTTTAATAAAATTCCTCGATTTTACTATTAACATGACGTAAAGTCATGATTTTATTAAAGACACGGAGGCGAGTATTATTCCCTCCCGCCCTCCCTGGATGGAGGGATTGGATTTCACACGGGTATCAACCACAGATTGGGTGTGTCTTTTTGATCAGGTTACCATATTAGAATGTTTCCCGTACGTCACGCAGGTAAGTGACTATAATTGGATGTAAGTAGACATAATCTTAATTAAAAATATCATATGTTATGACGGCATGACAACAATTTTGTCCATACTAAGTTAAAGACCTATGTTGGAGTATATGATACAACCAGTTACCAACCAAATATTACCATACTTTTTCCTCTCATTTTAGCCTGAATAATTCTATCAAGGTGTTGAAGTTTCGAAACAAGGTGCTACAGTCCACCCATAAAGAATGGACATTGACTATCACCCACTGTTCCTGTTCGGGCCAAGTTTATCGTTATTGATCTGGTCTTCGGATCGCTACAGAAAGAGGAAGAAGCATGGAGTGCTACACCTTATATACTAAGGGGGTGGATACCAATGATAGCACTGTCAATATGCTAATGTTATATTGTTTTTTCTCTCTTTTGCATATATCTCTCTTCGCTGCTGAGGAAGAATTAAAGAAAGAGAGGCATAATACTCGCCTCCGTGTCTTTAATAAAATCATGACTTTACGTCATGATAATAGTAAAATCTAGGAATTTTTGTCCGAATATAGCTGAACTGCAAACTGAGTTTGGCAAATAATTCCAGTTTTGCTATTGTGACTCTGTGATTCTTAGCTGTACCGTAGTCTAAAAGTTAATTTAGAGCGTAGCTAAGTGTTACAAAACAATTTAAGGGTCTGTAAAGGCCTATTTTCCAAAGTCCCTGTTTGTAACAGGTGCTAATGATTGTCTCTGGATTTTCAAATTGGGGTAATGAGCCCGTGAGGTAACTTTGGATGTGCGAGTTTAGTTGGGACATTAACATTGCAGAAGGAAAATCATTTATATTAAGTGTGGGCAATATTGATATTTTTTCTTAAAGAAACATTATAACATTAGGAATACAAAAGTGTATGATATCCTTCGGCATTTCTCCTCCGAAGTCGCATGAATGGGTGGCAATGCACTGGAAAGTATTACTTCAATGTTTTCCTTTGGGTATTTAACTGACACTGGATGTCCTCATGCAGATCATGGGGACGGACGTCCTGCATTAGGCGTAAAAAGCCACCTCGCAAGCAGTAAGTGTTTCTAGTGTCTCTGATTTACAGCCACTAGAGGCAGTCTTAGTCCTGCAATTTAATTACTGCAGTTTCTCAGAAACTGCAAAAATTAACATTGCCGGGTTAAGGGGACAGGAGCATTGCATCCAGACAACTTCAATGAGTTGCAGTGGTCTGGGTGCATATAGGGTTCATATAAAGGAACATTAGTTTTAGAAATACAGGCTTGTATTCTTAATGCTATAAAGTGTCCTTGTCCCTATATAGTTTTGTCCCTCCGATCCCTGCTGTCAGCTTGTGATAAGTTTAGTTTAAATTACTTTCCCTCTTTGCCTCCTGTATGGTCATTGAGGACTACTACAGTGTTTTACGTTGCAGGGTTAAAATAACAGAATCACTGCACTCAGATCACTTAATTAAGATAAGTGGTCCGGGTGACTTTAGTGGTCATTTAACCCCTTAGTGGCCAATTTTCTTACCGTTAAGGACCAGGGCTCTTTTTTTACATTTCTGCGGTGTTTGTGTTTAGCTGTAATTTTCCTCATTTACTGTACCCACACATATTATATAATGTTTTTCTTGCCATTAAATGGTCTTTCTAAAGATACCATTATTTTATCATATCATATATATAATTTACTATATATTTTTTTTATAGAATATGATGAACAAAGTAAAAAAAAACACACCTTTTCTAACTTTGACCCCCCAAAATCTGTTACGAATCTAAAACTGCCAAAAAACACCCATGCTAAATGGTTTCAAAATTTTGTCCTGAGTTTAGAAATACCCAATGTTAAAAAAATGTTGGGAAAGTTATAGGGCAGAGGTAGGCAACCTACGGCACTAGTGCCAAGCACGGCACTCGAGGTGTCTTTCCACGGCACTCAAGGCTGCTAGAGCCAAACAGGGTCTGGCCTATCAGGAGTCTCAGTGAAACTTCAGATATCTGCTAATACAAAGAGGTAGTGAAGGACAATCCTCAATTTATGCATTGCAGCACTTAGATCACTTCCTCCCAGCACTTGTGAATGGGAATCCACACTGTAGTAGAGCAGCCCACAGCTGATGTTGCAGCTCCTGTCCTTGACCTGTACCTGCCCAGGCTGGTCCCCACTGGAACCCTGGGAAGCCACCCACACTGCTAGATATACAAGGACCTGCAGAATAAGCCTCCCCTCATACAAATAATACGAACAGCCCACACACAAACATACACACAATCCCCACAAACGCAACACCACTAACAATCTACATACATGCACAAAATCCCACATGCAGCCTCTCACGTGCAAAACCCCAAACAGTCCCCATACACTACCTAACACACAATGTGACATATCCATCTACACACAATTCCACAAGCAGCCCTCATACACAGCCCACATTCATATGTATCATACACGATACCATAAACTACTAATGAACATATACAATATAATAGCTCATATACGCACAAATACGATACAAAGCAATTACAGTATAAATAACACAAGCAGAATATGGCAGCACACACACCTCAATTTAAAAAAATAGGATCGGCAGGGCCGTTTGAAGGAATTTGGGGTCCCCAAGCAAAATGGACATGGTGTGCCCCCCCCGCACGCAAAGCCTACAGGAACGACAGCATAGCCATACAGTTTAAGTTCACCCACACTTTATATAAATAAAAAAGTTTACAGTGCAAATACTGCTGTTCAATATAATGTGCATAAAACTTGAAAATGTTCAACAATTGAAAATTCCCTGTGTTCTCATCTCCCCTTCTCCTCACCCCCTCCCTGTGTTCTCCTCATCTCCCCTTCTCCTCACCCCCCTCCCCCTCACCCCCCTCCCTGTGTTCTCCTCATCTCCCCTTCTCCTCACCCCTCTCCCTGTGTTCTCCTCATCTCCCCTTCTCACCCTCCTCCCTGTGTTCTCCTCATCTCCCCTTCTCCTCACCCCCTCCCTGTGTTCTCCTCATCTCCCCTTCTCCTCACCCCCCCTCCCTGTGTTCTCCTCATCTCCCCTTCTCCTTACCCCCCCTCCCTGTGTTCTCCTCATCTCCCCTTCTCCTTACCCCCCTCCCTGTGTTCTCCTCATCTCCCCTTCTCCTTACCCCCTCCCTGTGTTCTCCTCATCTCCCCTTCTCCTTACCCCCTCCCTGTGTTCTCCTCATCTCCCCTTCTCCTTACCCCCTCCCTGTGTTCTCCTCATCTCCCCTTCTCCTCACCCCCTCCCTGTGTTCTCCTCATCTCCCCTTCTCCTCACCCCCTCCCTGTGTTCTCCTCATCTCCCCTTCTCCTCACCCCCCTCCCTGTGTTCTCCTCATCTCCCCTTCTCCTCACCCCCCCTCCCTGTGTTCTCCCCATCTCCCCTTCTCCTCACCCCCTCCCTGTGTTCTCCTAATCTCCCTTTCTCCTCACCTCCCCCTTCCCTGTGTTCTCATCTCCTCACCCCCCCGTGTTCTTCTTACTCCTCCCCCTCCCTATGTTCTTCTTACTCCTCCCCCTCCCTATGTTCTTCTTACTCCTCCCCCTCCCTATGTTCTTCTTACTCCTCCCCCTCCCTATGTTCTTCTTACTCCTCCCCCTCCCTATGTTCTTCTTACTCCTCCCCCTCCCTATGTTCTTCTTACTACTCCCCCCATGTTCTTCTTACTCCCCTCCCTATGTCCTTCTTACTCCCCTCCCACCCTCCCTGTGTCCTTCTTATTCCCCTCCCCCTGTGTCCTTCTTATTCCCCTCCCCCTGTGTCCTTTTTATTCCCCTCCCCCTGTGTCCTTTTTACTCCCCTCCCCCGTGTCCTTCTTACTCCCCCGCCTATGTTCTTTTTACTCCCCCCCCCCCCCTCCCTCCCCATGTTCTTCTCACCTCCCCTTCCCTGTAGCGTGGCAGAGCTCAGGGTGCACTTCCTGTCAGTCCGGCCGGGAATAGGAAACTAAATCTCCTGTACCGCGTGGTACCCAGCCGGACTGACAGGAGGAAGAGGAGCTCGGCCACGCTACAGGGAAGGGGAGATGACGAGAAAGGCAGTGCTGCAGCCGCCTGAGGCTCTCTATAGAGCGCTCAGGCGGCTGCAGCCTTATAGAAATGGCCAGCCCTGCTTGGGGGCCCAGGCCAGCTCGGGGCCCCAAGCAATTGCTTGGTTAGCTTGCCTGGTAGCGACCGGCCTGAGGATCGGCACGCTACGGGACATCACAATCCTATATCGGCACAGTGCTGCTAAAAGGTTGCCTACCCCTGTTATAGGGCAATAAGTACAAGTAGCACTTTGATATTTCCAAACCACTTTTTTCAAAATTAACATTAATTGTAACACCGATATCTGTCGGGAATCCCTGAATAACCCTTCACATGTACCGTATATACTCGAGTATAAGCCGACCCGAATATAAGCCGAGGCCCCTAATTTTTCCCCAAAAAACTGGGAAAACTTATTGACTCGAGTATAAGACTAGGGTGGGAAATGCAGCAGCTACTGGTAAATTTCTAAATAAAATTAGATCCTAAAAAAAATATATTAATTGAATATTTATTTACAGTGTGTGTATAATGAATGCAGTGTGTGCGTATGAGTGCAGCGTGTGTGTATGAGTGCAGCGTGTGTGTATGAGTGCAGCGTGTGTGTATGAGTGCAGCGTGTGTGTGTATGAGTGCAGCGTGTGTGTGTATGAGTGCAGCGTGTGTGTGTATGAGTGCAGCGTGTGTGTGTATGAGTGCAGCGTGTGTGTGTATGAGTGCAGCGTGTGTGTATGAATGCAGTGTATGAATGCAGTGTGTGCAGGGCCGGTGCAAGGATATTTGCCCCCCCCATATGTCCTGACCTCCCCTCCTCCTCCCTCAGTGGTCCTTCACCCCCCTCCCCCAGTGGTCCTGACTCACCCCTCCCCCAGTGGTCCTGACTCACCCCTCCCCTAGTGGTCCTTACTTCCCCCTCCCCTCCCCTAGTGGTCCTTACTTCCCCCTCCCCTCCCCTAGTGGTCCTTATCCCCCCCTCCCTCCCCTAGTGGTCCTTATCCCCCCTCCCTCCCCTAGTGGTCCTTATCCCCCCCTCCCTCCCCTAGTGGTCCTTATCCCCCCCCTCCCTCCCATAGTGGTCCTTATCCCCCCCCTCCCTCCCATAGTGGTCCTTATCCCCCTCCCTCCCATAGTGGTCCTTATCCCCCCCTCCCTTCCTCCCATAGTGGTCCTTATCCCCCCTCCCTCCCATAGTGGTCCTTATCCCCCCCTCCCTCCCATAGTGTTCCTTTTCTCCCCCCCTCCCTCCCATAGTGGTCCTTATCCCACCCCCCTCCCTCCGATAGTGGTCCTTATCCCCCCCTCCCTTCCATAGTGGTATAGTGGTCCTTATCCCCCCCCCTCCCTCCCATAGTGGTCCTTATCCCCCCCCTCCCTCCCATAGTGGTCCTTCTCCCCCCCTTCCCTCCCATAGTGGTCCTTATCCCCCCCCCCTCCCTCCCATAGTGGTCCTTATCCCCCCCCCTCCCTCCCATAGTGGTCCTTATCCCCCCCCCTCCCTCCCATAGCGGTCCTTATACCCCCCTCCCTCCCATAGTGGTCCTTATCCCACCCCCTCCCTCCAATAGTGGTCCTTATCCCCCCCCTCCCTCCCCTAGCGGTCCTTATACCCCCCCTCCCTCCCCTAGCGGTCCTTATACCCCCCCTCCCTCCCCTAGCGGTCCTTATACCCCCCCTCCCTCCCATAGTGGTCCTTATCCCACCCCCTCCCTCCCACAGTGGTCCTTATACCCCCTTTTTTTTATTATTATTTTTTATTTTTTTTATTTTTCGTCCCCCCTCCCTGCTTGATACATGGCAGGGAGGGGGGCTCTCCTTCCCTGGTGGTCCAGTGGCAGTTCAGTGGGGGGGAGAGGGGGGCTGGCAGAGCTGTACTTACCTGTTCTGCAGCTCCTGTCAGCTCTCTCCTCCTCTGCGCCGTCCGTGCAGCTCCCTCTGTCAGCTCACACTGTAAGTCTCGCGAGAGCCGCGGCTCTCGCGAGACTTACACTGGGAGCTGACCGAGGTGCTGAACGGACGGCGCGGAGGAGGAGAGAGCTGACAGGAGCTGCAGAACAGGTAAGTACAGCTCTGCCAGCCCCCCTCTCCCCCGGTCTGTATTATGGCAATGCAAATTGCCATAATACAGACCTTGACTCGAGTATAAGCCGAGTTGGGGTTTTTCAGCCCAAAAAATGGGCTGAAAAACTCGGCTTATACTCGAGTATATACGGTATATCTTTTTTAAAAGAAGGCAATTTAAGGTATTAAACTTGTTTTTTTTACTCTTTTCATGCAACCATTTTACCACCAATCTAAGAACAAAAAAAAATTTTTTTTTTTTGACACACAGTAATTTAAGAATACATGTACGGAGATCCTTAAGGGTTACTGCCAAATAACACCCCAATATGTGTTCAGCAACATCTCCTGAGTACAATGATACCACCCATGTTGTTGGTGTGTCGGGTTCTCTGAGGGCTAAAAGACCTTATTTGTAAGTTGCACATTCCAGTTTTCCAACTTGGAATTTTCATAGCTGGTCAACATGCACCCATGTCCTATTTAGGACATTTTTTGTAGCTGGCCAATGCAATTTACCCCCAAACCATATATTTTTGAAAAGTAGACATCGTAGAATATTTCAAATGGTTGTATTTTAACACTTTCCATGCACTAATTCTACTACCAGTCTTTGTCAAACTTTTGGGTAGTGTTTTTTTTTTTTCTTCTATCTCACATTGTATTTTAGGCATGGATTCTCAGTTCCTGTTATGTGTTGCTGTCAAAGAACAGCCTAAAATGTGACCAGCAGTGCCCCCAATATACAGGTTTTAATTTTTTTTGCAAACTTACAGGGATCAAATATAGGGCTTTTCCATGTTTGCACATTGAAATTTGCCAGATTGGTTTGCTGGGCCTATGTTGCCTTTGAGACCGTATAGCAGCACAGGAATGAAAATTAAAACCATCATGGCATACTATTTGTAAAAGTAGACAACCCATGGTATTTAAAATGGGGTATGTCCAGTATTTTGTAGTAGCCACTTAGTCACAAACGCTGGCCAAAATTAGCGTTTTTTTTAATTTATTTATTTTGTATTTTACACAAAAACTTCTCTTTTACTGGTGATTTCATCGTTGTGATCCGTTTAACTGTTTTTAAACACTCATACTTAAGTTCAGCGAAGTCTCCCGAGTATATCACAGGTTTTATGGTGTTTTTGAAAGTTGCAGGGTCAGTATATGGCTTGCCTGATTCAGTTTGCCAGATTGGTTTTCTGGGTTTGTGTTGCCTTTTTGAGATGTAGTAGGAATGTGAAATAACCCCATCATGGCATACCATTTTCAAATGTAGAAAACCCAGGGTAATCAAAAAGGGGTATGTCCAGTCTTTTGTAGTAGCCACTTAGTCACAAATCGCTGGGCAAATAATAATATTACACACACTTTTATTTCCTATATATGTATAATATATTATAATTACAGCTGCCAGCAGGGGGACTGTGTGAGCTCTCAGGCATTCCCCCAGGCTGCTAAAAAGTAAATACAAAAAAAAAAGTTATACATATATTACAAAATAATTAAAGCATTTTATATTATAGTATATATCTCAAAGAACACTTATTATGAAATCATACATATGCATTATATATGTATAATATATTATATAATGCTTTAATTATTTTGTGATATTATACATATATAATGTGTATATATAATCAAAATACAGTTAGAATAAAATTACACACACACATATATATATATATATATATATATATATATATATATATATATATATATATATATATATATATATATATATAATTTGTTGAAATTATTTAGTTTATTTATTTTTAGTAACTATTTAATTTTTATTATATATATATATATATATATATATATATATATATATATATAGTTTTTATATATTATATATGTGTGTAATTTTACTCTGTGTATTTTTATATTTATATATATATATATATATATATATATATATATATATATATATATATATAAAAAATACACTTGGTATGATGTTACATACAAGATCTGTGTGTGTATATATATATATATATCTCCTCTATACATTTATTTATTAATTTACATTTATTTTTTTACTTTTATCAACTTTTACTAATTATTATTTTTTTTTTTTTACTTTTTCACCAGCTGGGGGACTGCCTGTCCGTTCAGGCACTGTGGACACCTATTGCGGCCATGGGATAGCTTTAGCTGTCCCATGGCCCCTGGGGATCCTACAGAGCAGAGGGTAAATGTATGGGCTCAGCCCAGACAGTCCCACTCAGAAGACGACTGATCGCCGGCGGGAGAACGGCGGCGATCGGTAAGAACATGGAGAGGGAGAGTAGGGGTTAATTTTTATTTTTATTTATTTTTTTAACTATTACGAAGTGCCTTGACCCCTTCAGGCACTCGGTACAGGCAGAGCATCGAGCGCCTGCCTGAAGGCTTCCGATGCTCTGCTATACACTGCCGGGTGCCACGTGTGGCAACCCGGAAGTGCCTGCTCTTGGAGGAGCGATTACTCAGGTGCCCTGCAATGTAGGGGGGTATTCCACGATGCCTCGATATCGAGGCATCGTGCAATATCCTTAGAGCAGATGGAAGCTATCACGATCGCTTCCAGCACTCATTTTGGCCGCCGACATACAGGGTACGTCAGCCATCGTTAACGACCGTTTTTTGGCTGTTTAGAACAATTTGACCTCTTGTTACCTAGGCTTTGCCAGATGCTGCTCCCTACCCCCAGTACAGCTACAGGAGAGCCAGAACCTCTCTGACTGAACGAAGTTGAAATTACAGAGCTTAGCTCACTGACTGAGTGTAATCAGCCAATGAGCTAGCCTTGAACTGCTGGGATTAGCTCAAGAAAGCAAACCGAATCTCCTAGGCAGTAGTTTCTAACTCTCCTGTAGCTGTAGTGGAGGCAGGCAGCATACCTGACAGATCCCAAGTGATAAGTCAATCTTATATCAAATGTTTTGACAGCTTACATGTTTGTGCACCAGGGCACTTCTGGCACCATAATCACTACAGCACGCATGCGGCAGGGCTAAAAGAATAAACAAAACAACCTATCCTAAGCCCCCACACGTGCAATGTAATTTTCACATGTCTGTATGAGGACAAGGGTTTGGGGAGTTTTTTGTATTAAGTTGGTACTAATCCCTCACATATCATTAACACTCTGTCACCTTCTCTTGTTCTGCACCTCATGAAAATATCCCATCTTTCTCTTTGGCCATATTTTCTTCACCCTTCAAGCATGCAACCACAACCCAGATTCTTTAAAAATACAAAAAAAAACCTTGACCCTAACTCCCCATCCAACCCTATATCCCTACTACTGTTTGCCTCCAAGATACCTTGAGAGAGTTGTGAATGCAAGATTGATGGACTTCCTTGAATCCAACTCTCTGCTTGACCCAATTCAGTCTGGATTCCACATATGTCACTTTGTTGAAACTGCCATGACCAAAGTATGCAGTGATTTAGTTACTGCTAAATGCAGTGGTCACAACTCTCTCTGCTAATTCTCATAGACCTTTGTGACTGTAGTCACCATTGCTTGGACTATATAAACCCTTCCCTTCTCTCTGGCAGTTATTTAGTAACTGTTTGCCTCCATTTTCCCCAGAGTTGCTACACTTTGGGCTTTAATTATATGTGACTGAGTCTGCTGTTGGGAACTATGGAACGGTCTGTTTGTGTATGTTTGACACTTCTTGATGTTTAACTCGCCCTGTGCCCATTATAGGTGCAGGGTGTGTATAGTTGTTTTATTGTTAAATGTTTGTGTGCTATACTGTCCTGCTGAGCCTTTCTACCAACTAGGTGGATTTGGTTGGGAAAGCCTGTACAGTGCCATCTGTTGGTAGCAATAAGCTATATGCACTACCTGAATAGGCAGGCTTGTTAAAACTAGTGCGCGTCTGCCCATATTTAATGTCGGATGCAGGTCCATGCCGCTCTTCTCTCCTTGACTTCTGCAATCCACTTCTCAGTGGTTTTATGTGTTTCCCTGTAATTTACCCCATTACAGTCTTCCTGTCCGACTGCTCCTCTCACTCCACCCCTCTCTGTCAGTCCCTACAATGTTTTCCTGTACGATATAGGGTTCAATTTAAAATTCTGGTACTAGCTTACAAATCTCTATATAACACCGCTCCTGTCTATTCTCCCTAAAACAAAATACAGTGAATGTTGCATCCAGTTCCTGTGAGGATATTTATGGGGATTAATTATTATGAATTCACTTTCATTAATTAAAAATATTTTCATAAACATTATCTAAATTAATAATCTTTATTAAAACATCAGGGACTGATATTTTATTGGTGCTTCCCATTTATTATTTAAAGCGAAGAGTTACTCACTATATTAACTCTTCAGACCTGGAGTACGTTGTTCGAATTTCAAATTTCATACATTAATATCACAACTTTTTATAAAAATTATAATATTTATTTTTGTCAATAAGTGTATTTATACATGGTAATTAGTGAATGGTTTTCAATAATATTGAACATGCTATGGCAGTGATGGCGAACCTTTTTGAGCCCGAGTGCCCAAACCGCAATACATGCCAACTTTTTTTTCCTTAAAGTGCCAACACGGCAATTGCGTGTGTGCGCGTGTGTGTGTGTGGGGGGTGCGCGCGTGTGTGTGTGGGGGGTGCGCGTGTGTGTGTGGGGGGTGCGCGTGTGTGTGTGGGGGGGTGCTCGTGTGTGTGTGGGGGGGTGCTCGTGTGTGTGTGGGGGGGTGCTCGTGTGTGTGTGGGGGGGTGCTCGTGTGTGTGTGGGGGGGTGCTCGTGTGTGTGTGGGGGGGTGCTCGTGTGTGTGTGGGGGGGTGCTCGTGTGTGTGTGGGGGGGTGCTCGTGTGTGTGTGGGGGGGTGCGTGTGTGTGTGTGGGGGGGTGCTCGTGTGTGTGTGGGGGGGTGCTCGTGTGTGTGTGGGGGGGTGCTCGTGTGTGTGTGGGGGGGTGCTCGTGTGTGTGTGTGGGGGGGTGCTCGTGTGTGTGTGGGGGGGTGCTCGTGTGTGTGTGGGGGGGTGCTCGTGTGTGTGTGGGGGGGTGCTCGTGTGTGTGTGTGGGGGGGGTGCTCGCGTGTGTGTGGGGGGGGTGCTCGCGTGTGTGTGGGGGGGTGCGCGCGTGTGTGTGGGGGGTGCGCGCGTGTGTGTGGGGGGGTGCGCGCGTGTGTGTGGGGGGTGCGCGCGTGTGTGTGGGGGGTGCGCGCGTGTGTGTGGGGGGTGCGCGCGTGTGTGTGGGGGGTGCGCGCGTGTGTGTGGGGGGTGCGCGCGTGTGTGTGGGGGGTGCGCGCGTGTGTGTGGGGGGTGCGCGCGTGTGTGTGGGGGGGGGTGCGCGCGTGTGTGTGGGGGGGGGTGCGCGCGTGTGTGTGGGGGGGGGGTGCGCGCGTGTGTGTGGGGGGGTGCGCGCGTGTGTGGGGGGGGTGCGCGCGTGTGTGTGGGGGGGGTGCGCGCGTGTGTGTGGGGGGGGGTGCGCGTGTGTGTGTGGGGGGGGGGGTGCGCGCGTGTGTGTGGGGGGGGTGCGCGCGTGTGTGTGGGGGGGGGGTGCGCGCGTGTGTGTGGGGGGGGGTGCGCGTGTGTGTGGGGGGGTGCGCGTGTGTGTGGGGGGGTGCGCGCGTGTGTGTGGGGGGGTGCGCGCGTGTGTGTGGGGGGGTGCGCGCGTGTGTGTGGGGGGGTGCGCGCGTGTGTGTGGGGGGGTGCGCGCGCGTGTGTGTGGGGGGTGCGCGCGTGTGTGTGGGGGGTGCGCGCGTGTGTGGGGTAGGGGTGCTGTGTGTGGGAGTAGGGGTGCTGCTGGGGGGGTGGGGTGGGGTAATGCTGTGGTGGGTAGGGGTGGTGCTGGGGGGGGATGCTGCTGGGGGGGTGGGGTGGGTAGGGGTGGTGCTGGGGGGGGTAGGGGTGCTGCTGGGGGGGTGGGGTGGGGTAATGCTGTGGTGGGTAGGGGTGGTGCTGGGGGGGGATGCTGCTGGGGGGGTGGGGTGGGTAGGGGTGGTGCTGGGGGGGGTAGGGGTGCTGCTGGGGGGGTAAGGGTACTTCTGGGGGGGTAGGGGTGGTGTGTTAGTATCCCACCCCCCTCCTTCTTACCTTCAATGAAGTGTGTGGTGGGGGGGGGGGGACACAGCCATCCCTGGTGGTCCGGTGGTGGTAAGTACTGCAGGGGGAGGGATCTGTGTTGCAGCTCCCCCTGTCCTCCCGCGCTATGCTGTGTGGAGCGTTGCCATGGTAACGCTCGGCAACGCTCCACACAGCATCGCGCGGGAGGACAGGGGAGCTGCTACACAGATCCCTCCCCCTGCCTCCCGACCCGGAAGCAGAATAGGCGCCTGCCGTTTCGGGCAGGCAGGCGCCTATTCTGCAGTGATGGCGGAACTGTGGCCGCGTGCCCACAGAGAGGGCTCGGCGTGCCATAGGTTCGCCATCACTGTGTTATGGCATAGTACAAATCTCAGTAACAATTTTAAACTCTTTAGTGATAGGATTGTTAGTTCATGACGACTTCAGTCAACCGGGTTAGTATATGGAATATGTTCTTCATACACTATTGATTGAGACAATCGGCAAATAGAATGTTACTATTTGTTAAATTATAAGGAACCATATGAGTTTATCAGCATATGGATTATTATAATTTAAAGACAGAATTTTTCAGGATCTTAAAATACAATCTTAGCTTTTTACTTCTTAGTACAATTTAGAAACACATGTGGATTGTTTGCTTATTGTAAACACCATTCATTAGACTTAGCTGGACAGAGTTCTTTATTTACTCAGGTGATCTATACACAGTTATAGTTTTCTATATATGTAAATTGCTAACTTAGGATATATCACACTATATTTCTATTTTTATATATACGGTAATTAAACTTAATTTATAAACCTCATAGCGATATGTGTGTTTGCTGAACACGTACTTTTAACCCCTTCACGACTGTGGACGGTTTAGGACAGTCATCGGAAAAATCCCCTTGAGGACCGGTGACGGTCCTATGTACTTACACGATCACTGTCGTTCCCCCGGCGGCGATCGGCGTTGCTCCCGGTGTGGGGAGACTGCCTTACAACCCAGGCAGTCTCCCCACGGTCATGTGATCGCTCAACAGAGCGGTCACATGGCCACAATAGGTGTCCAAGTATCTGCCTGCAGGGGAACTGCCTGTGCTGATGTTAATAAAAATATAATTTATATATGTGTGTTTATATGATATATAGACAATTATCTTTATAATATATCTATATACCTTATATACATAATGTCATACTAAATGTATTTATATTTTATATGCATATAAATATAAAAATAAACTTATAATTAAATTAAACATGTGTATATATAATATATATATAATGACTATAAAATATATTATAAAATACAAACAAGTTAGAATAAATTAAAAAAAACTTATTTTTTTGTAAAAAATTATATATGAAATTTTATTGTATTTTGATATTGATATATTTATCAAAATACTTATTATGAAATTATATATACATCTATGCATATAAAAATAAATCAAAATAATATAAAATATATATATCCATATACAAAATTGCATACATAATTTCATAAACATACACGTAGACTTCAAATATATAAATATGCATATATATTTAAATTCTACATGCATATTTATGTAATATTTTTACATAATTAAGTAATTTTATTGATTGCAATTTGAGGGACCTGCCTGACAACCCAGGGCAAAAGTCCAGAGAATTTAATTTGCTAGCACGGTGTTTAACCCTGTAACTTTCTATGACACCCTAAAACCTGTACATAGGGGATACTGTTTTACTCGGGAGACTTCGCTGAACACAAATATTAGTGTTTCAAAACAGTAAAACATATCACAGCGATGATATTGTCAGTGAAAGTGACTTTTTTTTTATTTTTCACACACAAACGGCACTTTCACTGATGATATTGTTGTGATACGTTTTACTGTTTTGAAATACTAATATTTGTGTTCATCAAAGTCTCCCGAGTATAACCGTATCCCCCATATACAGGTTTTATAGTGTTTTTGAAAGTTACAGGGTCAAATATTTTTACATTGAAAATTGCCAGGTTGGTTATGTTTCCTTTGAGAGCGTATAGTAGCCCTGGAATGAGAATTACTCCCATGATGGCATACCATTTTCAAAATAAGACAACCCAAGGTATTGCAAATGGGGTATGTTCAGTCTTTTTTAGTAGCCACTCAGTCAAAAACACTGGCCAAAGTTGGCGTTCATTGTCTTTCGCATTTTTAACACACAAACAAATATAAATGCGAACGTTGGCCAGTGTTTGTGACTAAGTGGCTACTAAAAAAGACTGGACATAACCCATATTGAATACCCTGGGTTGTCTACTTTAAAAAAAAAATGCACATGTGAGGTGTGCCGAAAAAAACAATGTATAACTTGTATGGGAACAGTAAATGAGGGAGAGGAAAATTACAGCTAAACACACACCACAAACGTGTTAAAACAGCATTGGTCTTTAAAGTACAACATGGCCAAAACAGGCCGCTCCTGAAGGGGTTAATAATATTCATACTTGTCTTATCTGTGTTCTTATTTTTTATTGACACAGATGTATTTACTCACTGGCTCTGGCTCTTTTAGCTGACAGGGTCATACTTTGAGGAAAACCTCTTGTTTCTTAATTTTAGCACCTCATGGCATATTCGCTAAATTGTGTTTTTGCTATTATGCATGTATTATTTTTATCACACACTATATACATATCTCTTTCCTACACAATAGCTCTGACATTCCCTATGCTCTGCCGAAGACCTGCTTCTATTCTCTCGTACTCACACCTTCAAGACTTCTCTAGGGTTGCATCATTTGATGAAACTCCCTTCCCTACTCTGTAAGACTCACACCTAGTCTCCATTCCTTTAAAAAAAATTGAAAAAGAAAATTGAAAAACTCACCTTTTTTAAGTAAAGCATATCAATTAAACCGGTAATGGTAAATCAACTCTTTTCTTAGGAAGTGATTGCTTTGTTTCTATAGATGGCCACTTTACATTGCAGTGATATTTTTTGTTTGTTTATGTAGACTGTTTTGTTTATTGAGATTTTCCTGTAACTACATGAAAATACTTAAAACACTGACAATTCAAAATGCAAGTGTTCTTTTCTTGTAGCTATAATAAAACGCACAAAGGCTGACGTACGTGATTGTTGATATTTGTATTGTGGAACATTAATAGACTTCTTAGCAACTTTGTGTGAATTGCAGGATATGGAATGTGGGTCCTCCCTGCTTCTAAATTCAATGCTATTTAAATGTGCACTACAAATGCACAATTCTGGGATCTGTCTTAACAGGATATAGATATTTCTACTTATTTTGGTTACTTTTCATTCTCAAAGTATTTTTTTATGTATAAGTCATGAAGTAAATCCATGCGAATTCAAGCCATTATGAAGGGTATTCACTGTAAATGTATGTGACCTGAATTGTAGCCTCTGGATAAGGACATCTAGCATCAGTCAATTCCTCGTAGGAAAGAAATACTTTCCCATGGGGGAGGCATAATGCGCTCACGGCGATGAAAATCAGGTAAGTACAGTAAGGGTAATATAACACGAAGTTGAGGGGGGGACAGTGTGGGCACGAGGGAGCTATGTTGCTAGGAATACAGCTTTGTATTCCTAGCACTATAGTATACCTTTGAGTGGATATAAAATATTGTGTGTCTGCTGCCATGGGTTTTAATTTCCTTACCCCCTCATATGCTGCCATTTTGATTTAAGGGTTAGAGCAGGGTCAGTATGATTAAATGCAGGGGGGGTGGGGGGTTGTTTACCAGCTGTGCCTCTTTTTAACAAAATAAACAAAACAAACAAAATATTATATTTGTAAATGTCTAGCCTTCCAGTAGTGTTACATGAACAGGATCAGAAGAGTACATCTAACCAATAAACAGGTCTGTGGAGCCAGTATCGACACACTCTGACTCCTTATATTATACTATATACACACGGCTAAAATTGTGGAAACCTTTTGGAAAACTTGTATTTCTAAGCTTGTAGTACTTTTTTTTTTTTTTTGAATAATACCATAAATATAGATCTCATTAGAAAGATAATGTAATGCAGGGGTGCCCAAAGGTAGATCGCCAGATGGTTTAATATTGCAGCTTCCATGGTGCTTTGTCGTTCTAAAGGCATGCAAAGCAACATGGGCGTTGTCGATCTACAACATCTGGGGATCCCCTGATGTAATGCAACAAATCCGTTGAAGTATCTGTCTATCAAATGTTGTGGCAAAATAACCATAAAAATAAATCTTCCTAATGTAACATGAAGTAGTGTATAATTATATTACAATTATTGCATTATAATTTACCATCTATTCTGCTGTATAAGTTGACGTTTTAAGCATAAAATAAAATCTCCCAAAAACTAGGGGTTGACTAATAACCTGGTAATAAAGTTGTTTAATCCGTTGGTGGTACATGCAATGTTTTCACCTCACCCTTCACATACCCTTTTATCATTTACAACCTTCTTCTGTAAAGAAATGGAATTTTCAGGAAAACTATCAGATGACGCTACTGTTTGCGGTATTGTATCATTTCTATAAAAAAAGTGAGTGGCCAAAGAAATACGTACCATCTATCAACAAAAAAAGGAAACTGTGCTAATGTTTTATTTATTAATGTCTAAACTCTGACCATCTTATAGGAAATTTTATTACATGATTAATAACTGGATAACGTAAGTAAAACCAACATCTATAATTTTGTATGAAACGGGACTCCTGTGGCATAATGGAGTTTATTTAGTCATAGTCTGTACATTTGTTCACCTCTAGTAACCCAAAATTGCTTCGGACTCCAACTCCACAGCCCTGCCAATAAAGCTCTCACTTTACACCAAGAAGTAGTGACCCTACACAGCCAAGTAAAGCAGGGCAGTTATGTACCCAATCCAGGCAAAAAACGAAATACTGACTTTACCCTATAAAGTATATTAAACACAACAACTGATTAATAGTGTTCCCACGTATAGTGCATGGCACGGCAAGGGTGCATAATTTATTATTACACTATGAAATATTATCCTTTAATGTAATTTGTGTAGTAAATGGCACAAATTACAGAGATGCTATTGCTGAGGTCAACAGGGGTTACATCTTTTGAAGCTGGAACCCCCACAGAGGTCAGATGACAGAAGGGGTAGTATGAATGGCATAGGAATGTGAAAAGGATTTTACTATATAAACGGGAAGTAACTAAGGCTCTGCAAGGTGTGAGGTTCTACACTTGGAAAAAGTCTGAATGTCTCTTCATCCATTTGGCATGTACCTTGTAAAGGATAGTTCAATCCTTTGATATGGTTACAGGATTAGTTTCATGAAGATCCTTGTGTTCCAATATCTTATCCAAGTGAAGCATTAATACTTACCCACAGGTTAAAAATTAAGCCTCATTTTTATTATATTTGGACTGGGACAAGCCCAATCTCTTAATTAAGCCTAAACATGAGTTGCACAACTTAAACCGTGTGGCAGGAGTTGTGATGTCTGTCCTATTGGATCGTGGGCGGGGCGTGCAACATGTCCATGGAATGGGAAAACAATAACAAATTCATAGAGGCAATTATTATTCCTGTGGCAAGTACAGTAGAGGAGATAAAACCAAAAGTTTATATTTGGCTTGCTGTTTCTGGAACAAAGGAGGTGGTCACTTAGTATCTCCATAGGTACACCTTGGCTCCACCCCTGGGTGAGGTGTGATAATCCACAGGGTATATCTCCTGTGATCCTGAAGGGTGGTGGTGTACTTGCTTGGGGCAAGATCTAATTTTGAGTGAGTCACAATCTCTCCTTGCCAGAGACCCCCTGGACAGAAGTTGTACTTTGAAAACCTAAGTGAGTAATTAGGACTTCTGTTATTTTATCCTTTTTGTTTTTAAATGTTGTTGGTGTAAATAATTTGTTTATCATATATTTTTATATGCACTGTGACCATTTTTTGCTCATAATAAACATTCATTTATTAAGTTCTGCCTTTGTCTGGTTAAGAATCACGTTACCTGAAGAGACTAGTTAGTATTTTTGCAATTACATAGATATTGTGCTAAGTAATATTTAGTGGGTTTTTATTGTTGATTTACCTGGGGGACCAAGGCACCCCATTTATAAATTGTCTTGGTGGTGGCAGCGTTAAGATAGTAATAGTTATATTATTATGTTTAAGTGTGGGTGGTGTCAAAAGGGGTATTTTGTCATTATTTCCGGTCTAGTGCAGACAAATAGTGAGCTTTAACCCTTTCACCACCACAACTATGTCACGCACACTCTTGGAGTAGGGTGCGTTCGTGACAGTGAACACCAAGGAATTGCTTGTATCATCAAAGTAAAAATAAGGAACTTTTAGGGAAATTAGTCAAGGGAAGATTACTTCTAACAGAGTGGAACTCAACTTTGCAACTCAATGTGGTGCTGCTACACAATAGCGGTTAGCCTTTAGGATGCTTTTTCCTTCTTTTAGAAAAAAGACCACCCTTTTAAGTGTTCACTGAGTGTTTAGTATGCTGTAGACAAATCTTCCTCTTAGGTTCTACAAAGTCCAAATCTAAGCAATTCTTTTGATGTGAGGTAGTACATAAAATGTATTCCCCACTACTTTAAAAAATTAATAATAATAAATTAGCTACGCAAGTTTCTTACTTCTTACACTTAATAAATTTTATGTAGATGACTTATTTTAAAAAGTTGAATATTAAACTGACATATTTTATGATTGGTGACTTGAAACAATATTAAAGTGGCTCTGGAATCTGTTCTTTTTTCATTTCTCATCTATTTCTCTTTAAAACATTATGCAGAATATCGGGGTTAGTGGAGGTATGGACTTGCTGAATTTAATTCATTACTATTGGCCAGCGAATGCTGCTATGGCTATTGAATTGAACTTGGATTATGGATACTCTTGTTGGCTCCAGATTGAGAGACACGCCCGCCCACCCGCAACTGGGCCACACTTTGGACACCTCTGATTTAGACAATTCCGACACTCTTGTAGATGAGCTGGTAAAACTGTTGCGTGAACATTTTAATGTTGCTGACCAGGATTCGGACTTGCAACAATTGGCAATGTCAAATTTATAGAAAATAAATTTTTCCAATCCTGGTCAGAAACGTGCCATCTCCTTATGCTATACCTATCTTGCTGGTTACGTAGGCCCTACATTTCACTACATGTTGAAATGGGAGAGTGAGCTGGATGGGGAATTTCAAGTTAAAGACTGGCACACCTCTTTACGAACACTGAAAGTCATTGCACAATGTACATCACACATAGAAGCACATTACAAATATACAGATGGTACCTTACACCTTCTAGACTTTTATCATTACAATTGACAAACACCAATTCATGTTGGAGGGGCTGTGGGAAGGTTGGAACATTATATCACATCTTCTGGACATGTCCTAAGATAACACCATTCTGGAAAGACTTACATAAAATTATTCAATCCATCAAAAAATTTCCAATTGAAATATCCCCACATCTTTGTGTATTTATAAATTTACTGGAACATATATCCAAAAGTCAGTTATGTTGGGTTATCTTCTTATTTCTGCTGCTTCTTTAATCTCACAACACTGGAAATCATCACCTGCCCCTTCAGTTAGCAAGGTATTACAGCACCTTTTTGAAAACAAACGTGAACGATCTAAGCGATTGCCATTGGACTTAAAGGATCACTATAGGGTCTGGAACACAAACATGTATTCCTGACCCTGTAGTGTTAAAACCACCATCGGGCCCCTCATGCCTCCATAAATGTAGCAAAATCTTACTGTATTCAACCCCGAAGCTGTAGATCTGCATGCTGTTTGCCTCAGAAAAACAAGTTGTCTGCTGACATCATCAGAAGTGGTAACCTGATCCAATCACAATGCTTCCCCATAGGATTGGCTGAGACTGACAAGGAGGCAGATCAGGGGCAGAGCTAGCATGATTCAAACACAGCCCTGGCCAATCAGCATCTCCTCATAGAGATGAACTGAATCAATGAATCTCTATGAGGAAAGTTCAGTGTCTGCATGCAGAGGGAGGAGATACTGAATGTTTGGATGCATTTTAGGCAGCCATTACCCAGGAAGGATCTCTAACAGCCATCTGAGGAGTGGCCAGTGAAGTTATCACTAGGCTGTAATGTAAACACTGCATTTTCTCTGAAAAGACAGTGTTTACAGCAAAAAGCCTGAAGGTAATGATTCTACTCACCAGAACAAATTCAATAAGCTGTAGTTGTTCTGGTGACTATAGTGTCACTTTAAATATCACCTTTCATCTCGATTGGACGATTTGGGAAGAAGATATTAGGCGTCAATATCATTTTTAGTTCTTTCCCTAAACCGATTGTGACGAAACCAATCTCGCCACATTGCATTGGAGGAGCCTGGTTGCCCGCCTGCTGCCTTTGGATTATGGACCGGCAGCTAAAGGGTTAATTTTGCTGTGCAGAAGGATTTATTTCTCCCTTTCTGCACAGCAGTTCGGTAGATTTCATCTACCGAACAAACAGCCGTTCACCAACCTCCCCAGAGCCGTGGGAAGCCGGCCGGCGCTGTTAATTGGCCACCCAGAAGCCGGAGTGTGCCCTCCATTTACCTCCCTGAAGCTGCGGTTAACCGCAGCTTAATTGCTTGTTAACTGTGTGGCTGCTGTTACACTTTGCGGCCGCTAGGTGGCGGTGTTCTGGAGCTCCCCGGGCAGCCAGCGCTTGTCTGCCCGGCTTTCATGCACCAAAATCGGACACTTTTCCGTGCAGGCAACGCTGAACCTCCAGCCCCTGGTTCTAATTCGTATGGATTTGGTGAATGCAGGGAAATTCGGTA
The DNA here is from genome assembly GCF_036172605.1 of Pelobates fuscus. Lineage (NCBI taxonomy): Eukaryota > Metazoa > Chordata > Amphibia > Anura > Pelobatidae > Pelobates > Pelobates fuscus. Next base: position 83,902,486 of record NC_086321.1, on the reverse strand, counting down.
GTTTGTTTTATGTGAACTGTAGTAACCCAGATAGCCTGCCATGGAGCCTGTTCGTATAATTAAAGACTTTGGCTCCATGGCAATTAAAATGTATTTGTGTGGTCTGGGTGCCATTCACCTAATAATGTGCACCCAGACCTGAGCTATCTGGGGATATGTTACATGTCTGTGTTTTATGTATAAAATATGTCTGTATGTATTTTAAAGTGATAGTCTGTTTCTGTGTCACCATGTGCATAATGGAGTCTGGCCTTTGTCCTAGGAGATAATTGAATTACTTCATTAATTATCTCCAGGACAGAGAGGAGGAAACCAAGATGCATTATGGGACAGTATTGTGGCTGTGTGTACGAAAATGATACATGTCTGTCTGCTGTTTCAGTCTTCCATCTGGTCCCCTAGGGGAGTGTCCACCAGGTGGGAGACCTGCATAAATACAGGGGCAGGTAGCCCTGAATAAACAGACCACTGCTTGACCTTCAACACGGAGCCTTGTCTCGTTCTTGGGGGGGGATTCACTGTATGCTGCTGGAGATTGACTGCTAGGATTGTAAGCTGATGTCTGCTTTTCCTGTTCGTCTGTTAGCAGCTATTCGTGAGGTTCCAGTTGGAGTGCTACCTTATTCCCTTGTATGCAGTTCGGGAGTTTGGTGCATTCATTTATATCCAAATTCGTGAGTTTTGGTGCTTTTACAGTAGCTGTGCCTTTTTGTGAAAAGGGGATTATCGCCTAAACTGATTTTTACCCTTTTCTGCTGAAACGGTCCGTAACACCGATCACCAAACATTGTTACATATTTTTATTGTTAATTCACCTTGGACCACATTATGGTTGCTAAATAAGGCACTACCAATGGTACAGTTATACTTCTTATTATACAATGTCTTTAAATTATTTATATATTTTTTCACTTTTAAATAGTATTGGATGATTAAAAGTACTTGTATATTTCCACCTTTTCCTTGTTTGTTTGATATCATTATTTTTTATCATTGTTTAGTTATATTATTGTATTAAAAACTTTCAATAAAACATTTGAAAAAAACAAACATAAGGCAATGTATGGGCTACTTTAACTTGTGCATTTTCTCTATGCCTAACACATCTTGACAAAGGGTGGAGTTTTGGGCAAGTTCCGCTGCCAATGTTAATCGAGAATTGAGAGCTTGGCTTAAGCTCCACCCTTTGTCAAAAATGTCAAGTGTAGAAAAATAACATCAAAGTATCCTTATTTTGTGTTATGATGCGAAATAGATAATAAAGAACAGATTCTAAAAGAGGAAGAGAAAAAGAAACAATGGGAGAAAGTCAAGTTTTAAGGTGACAGAGCCACTTTAAATAAAACCGTACGCAATCTAAATAAAACTGAAAACGTTTACTGTAAACATTCGTTAATGTGTACAATCCATGTATAATAAGATTAGCACTGTTTGTTTTGTCATCTCCTGTTTAATTTTACAAAGTTTCATAACATTTGGTATAGGCTGGTGAGGTAGCTGTCAGTTGGTACATACCTGGACTACAGAGCCTGCTCAAAAACACAGGTCACAGGTTCAAATTCCCTTTATCCTTCTGAGGTCAATATCATGAGTACCATCAATTCAGTTTCAATAAAATCTATTATTATTCAGCCGCCGTTTCGGTTAATTCCGAGAGCATGCACTGAAAAGTGATTTAAGTCTCATTGAGGGAAAGGCACTATATAATTTTGATGCGACCAGCATCCCAAGTTTATTTTTAGTAGTGGTTATGATGACATGAGTAACTTGACCTTGGTATTGGTGCAAAAAAGCACGCTGTTGAGGTTATGTAGGTGGTGCACTTTAGTGGTTATGGTGCCAAGAGCTATCCACATAGGTATGGTCTATGAAATGCAAAACAAAATTAGATTGTTCACCTTCTTTATGTTGACTAATTTACGTATGTATTCCATAGTCCACATATATGCTGCCTTTTTTTCTGCTTTGTATTTTAAATACATTTTCTTTCACTACATCACCTTTCATGGAGCTTGTGTATGGACGCTGTGGTGTCAACAGACTGTGGTCTGTAATTCGACGTATAACCGAAAAGTATACATGTTTTTGACATTGTCACCAAGATAAAGCTGAAAACTGTGAAATGCAGTCTTCACAGTCCATTGCATAAAATGCTGTATGCAAAGTTTATTAGTACCAAACTTTTATTATATGCCCATATAGCATGTCTTTCAGTCCACCCACCCACATTAAATTATTTTTTTATGTAATTGCAAATACGCTGAGCCTGTCTGAGTCTTGTGAACACAACCTTTTTGGAGACATTGGTTCCAGATGCCACTGTCTGGTGTGAGTTAGATATTGCGTTCTGATAGACATTGGTACTGTGTTGTTTTTGTTTTGTTTTTTATAGTATTTTGTCTGCTTTGATGTAGGCTTTAAATTCTTTAATTGCTTACTGGTTTTGATCTGTGATCTGTGTTGGCTTACTCTCAGGCTCTTTTTTTTTTTTTCTATATGTCTGAGAAGATATTACATATTGAAAGCTTCTTTGATGGCTAAGATGCCATGAACAACACATGAGGGGGCATGAATGTTTTTTCAGAGGTGAATATGAAGGTATGAATGTGAGCATGGGGGTGGATGAATGCACTAGGTCGGCACCAATGCTAAATAAATCATAAAATTATACTGTAATACAGTTCTTGTTGTAAAATATTTAGTCTACAGTAAAATAAAAATACAAATGATCAGCAACCAGGCCGTAAAAGCATTTTAATGATTTGTTTTAATAGGACTTTGAAAGCTAGAATGGTTTAGATTAACATTGTTGTGAATTATTTATAGACCAGCATTATATTCTCCAGAACCAAGTGGTAGACACAATATGGTTTTTAAAGGAACACTCCCTTAAAGAAACGTATGCTTGCTCTGGGCGTGGTTAGGAGGGCAGGTCTTGCAAAGGCTTCAGACAAGAGATCTACAAAGTTTTCAAGCTGTTTTTAGATATACCCTAAATGAAAAAGCATTGTTAAATGCATGCATGTTTTAATCTACTTAACAGGGATATTTTTTAATTTTATTTAGGCAGTGGAGTGTTCCTTTTAATGTTACATGATCAGGTATACTATATATACTACTATAAAAGGAGTGCACCCCATTTTTGAGTCCGTCTAAACAAATTAAGCCTGTGTGTAAATGTAAACGTCTGTGATTATCAATCCAGCTTGTGTTAAATTAGACCAGGGCTTGACAAATTTGCTCTAAATATAGGAGCCAGCTAAAATAGTTATTCTTAAAGAAACACTTTAAGAATAATAGTTATTCTTAAAGAAACACTATAGTCACCACTGTAGCTTAATGTAATGGCTCTAGTGTCTAAAGCCTGTTCCTTTAAGAATTGTATATTTGTTGATGCCGCGCATGCGCATTAGGTCTCCTCGGCCGGTGGGCGGGATCAGTCTCGCCAACCGACCGACGGAGTAAGAAGGAGGAGCGGCGCGGAGGAGGAGACAGCGACGAGGGACATCGTCGCTGCCTCAGGTAAGTGACTGAAGGGGTTTTCACCCCTTCAGTAACTGGGGATTGGGGGGGTCGGAGGGAGAGGGAACCTCCAGTGCCAGGAAAACGGATCGTTTTCCTGGCACTGGAGATTTCCTTTAACCCTGCAAGTGTAATTATTGCATTTTTTATAAACTGCAATAATTACCTTGCAGGGTTAACTCCACCTCTAGTGGCTGTCTCCTAGACAGCCACTAGAGAGCACTTCCTGGATCATAGCACAGAAAACCTGTGCTAGAGCATCGCTGGACGTCCTCACGCGATGTGAGAACCTCCAGCGTCGCTCATTTCCCCATAGGAAAGCATTTTCATTCTTTCCTATGGGCATCTCTAATGCGCATGCGCATTAGGTCTCCCCGGCCGGTGGGTGGGATCAGTCTCGCCCACCGGCCGACGAAATCACTAGGAGGAGCGGTGGCAGAGGTGCCTCTGGTAAGTGACTGAAGGGGTTTTCACCCCTTCTGCAACGGGGGATTGGGGGGTGGGAGGGAGAGGGGATCTGCAGTGCCAGGAAAACGGATTGTGTTCCTGGCACTGGAGTTTCCCTTTAATTGACAAGCAATGCCCTTGAAGGAACAAGTTGAATGTATGATGACAGTGATTTTTATTACAGTGCTGTTTGTACTATTGTGTTATCAGAGTAGCATTTCCCCTAACGATTTTGTATACTATTTCAAGAACAAAATTGGATACAATGCAGATCTGTAGTGAAGTGTGGAGAGGCCGCAAACACTGAAGTATGTTGCAGAATTATACCATATGCAGAAATTGAAATAAATAGAGAACTGTGAATGTCCAAATCTTCAAAAGTAATCCTGATCGTAAGGTCTGGTCCTCAGATATGACCTAAAATAAGGGACATATCTTTGAAATGCAGTGGTCATTTAAGAAAATTAATTCACAAAGTCCTGGACATGTGTGTCTAGGATTTCAGTTTATTTTTGGTATTTATTTTTTATTGTGGTAAACCAGATATGTTTTACTACACAACCCTATATTGCAGTCAGCTGCATCTTCTGAGTACAATATTCCTAATGTTTCCTTTGTCACTATCCTGTAAAGATTCAGCGCCAAGAGACGTGTCTATTTCAGGTTTTACAGTTACAATTTTGATAGATGTATTTGATAGACCTAATTTTTTATGTCTACGTTTGGGGCAATATAGTGGTTTGTTAAAACTACCCCCCTAAAAGCCGGCTATTTGTGAAAGTTAACACTCCAGGGCATCTCATATGGTATTAAGTGTGTAAAATTTATATTTACACAACATTTTTGCTGGCCATTTAGTAAACCAGAAATATGCCACAATGATCAACCCCCCAAATTATGCTCGTCAAACTCTGAGAAACAATACTCCCAATGTATACCATGACCAGTATCCCGTCAAGTTGCAGTGACACGAGAGACCGCAGACGCTACCTTTGCCCCCAGCCACTGCTACTCAAATTTAAATGATCAATTGCGACCGGTCGCCTAATCAAATGCTTCTCATAGGGTAGCATTGGCCAATGCTTTCTGATGAGAAAACTCAATACATGAAAACTATGCTATAATCTTTGTGGTAAATATCCAAAACAAAATGCAACTTTTTTTCATTTAGAATATAAAAAGGCCTCAACAGGCTATAGTTTAAGAGTAAACCGTCAATAAAACAATGAATAGATGTTCCAAAAAAAAGCCAATTAAATGTTTTACTGAATTAATAATAATTTGATTTCACAATTTATATCAGTATGATTGTTAATGTGCTATTTGAGAAAAATTCTACTTTCCATGTTGTATTATTAACTTATAACCAGCAGAGGTCGCTGCTACCCTCTATCCTCTAGCTATACAACATAGTCAAAGGAGACAAACAGATATTCGATAAAGACAGGAAGGGAAGGCTGGTGTATCCCTATATCGACTATAGGGGTCTCCTCAACACACTCCTGTTGATATAATGTTAAATATCAAAACTATAATTGCATAAAAAGTGTTGTCAGAAGAGGGAGGAAAGGAGATCATAACCAGGCTGATTCCTAGAAAATTCTAGTCTGGTATGCTTTCTAGGGTGACCCTACATATTTGAGAGGCAATATTGATCTCTAAATGAAATAATAAGGTAAAAGAGGAAAGTAGAAAAAGATATGGTCAGGTGAAGCGCTCCTGCCAAATGTTTAGGGACAGACTAGTGAGCATATGAGAATATTTGGATTAGTTACCTTCACATGAAAAAGGCACGTTAATAAAACATGACTATGGTGACCTCCTAAGCACCCCGAAGCACTTTAGCTCATTTTTGTTCATTGCATCATTAGGAGGATTAGAGGAGTCCAAATAATGTTTTGTTTTGTTATCTTGATGGTATCTTGACAGGAAAGGGGGGGGGGGGGGGGCACATTGGGCCCTCCCTTCTTGAGTTGCAGCAATGCTTTTCTACAGGGTTTTTCTGATACTGGATGGCCTCATGCGGAGGGTGAGAACGTCAAGCGTCAGGCCTCTGAAAGTCACTAAAGGCAGTCATGGCCCTGAAAGGTAATCAGTGCAGTTTCTCTAAAACGGCAATTATTTACATTGCAGGACTTAGTGAGACAGTGACTCAATGAGCTCAAGTGGTCTGGGTGCCTATAGTGTCCCTTTAAGTGATCTCTGCAGAGAAACGGGGCGAGTGTCCATGGAAAATATAGTTTGACTTTTGTCTGTGGGACAGCACCAGAGGCCTACCATGAATTATAAACATGATGATTCGTTAAACTGGGAATTGAGAAAATTATTCATTAAATGAGCCGCCATTATATTTATAGATGGGCTATTGTGGTTTAAAATTTATAATTCTTTTTTCTGCTGTCCACAACTCGTAGTTTATTGAATTACCTTGATAATTTTCCAATCATTTATGTGTACATTTTACAATATACTGGAGATGTTGTTTTCAAGTTGTCTTTGATGAGATGGTAAAGTGTTTTCCCATTATTTACTAGACTATTCAGTGGATTGTTAAAGGGGCCATAACTAAAAGCACAGCCTTAAGGTTTTAGGGAAATACATAAAAATGTTAAACCAAAATCTGTAAACAATACCTGTTTTTCGAACATTACACATGTAATCTATTTTTTTCCTCCGGGTGGCACTATTGCTTAACAAAAGACAAGCTGAAGCACTATTATTTAAACGGCAATTTGCTAATAAGTGCAAACAAATTCTGCATACATCATTTAAATGACAAAATCTTGGTACCAATAATTGGGTATTACCTGTCAATATAAGTACTGTTTGTTCATAGATCCAGGAATGCAAATCTTTTGTTGAATATTTTGTTTTCTGAAGTTTTTGTATGATTGTTGAAGTTTATATAAAAGTTCTTCTGGACTGTTGTAAGTTTGCTGGGATTTAATCAGGGTTTATTAGGGACTTGAAGGCAAAGAACACACTGCTTGGATAATGTGCAAACTTCCCATGGAAGCGACAGCATCACAGGTTTAGGCTATGTCTGATTAAGCATGTTACCAATCATGCTAATATTTCAAAAGAGATAAATGCCTCTTGTTATTACAGGACATTGGGATATAGCTGAAGATCCCAAACTTTGACTTGCGGAGCACATATAAACTACATCCCTATGTTCCATAACGGAATCATGGGATTTAACATTAGCTTTTATCTGAATGGGAAAACCAATTCTGTGATAAGGGTTGGAGATGATTTGTCAAGTGAAGCCTAAAGAGTGCTTAGGATATACATGGTGGCCCAAAGGTAGGTGTGTAGTTGAACCAATGAAATTCATCACAACAGTTTTTTGGGTACACTTACAACCTGACACACAACACAGTAACAGGTACATTTCAAACATTTAAATATCAGTGCGGCAGTTTGAAAGAATAAGTGGAATGTTGCAACGTTGATGGAAGACATATGCAAATAAACTATACTGTATACTTTTGGGCGACCCTGACTTGAAATTATGGTGGATTTGGTGGGGAATGGGACCTTTTTTTTTTTTTAACCGAATAGGTGAGCTGGAAAAATAATGGATACAGAAGTATTCCAAGTCAGCTATTTTGGTTTCAGATTTACAGCTCCTCCAATTTCTGATTGCAGTCAAACTGAATAAATTCCCCCCAAAATCCTTAAAGGAACACTCTAAACACTATAGCCACTACAGCCTCTGCTTCCCCCTACCATTATTAGTAACCGCTGTAGAACTGTTTGACTTGCTACCTGGGGTCCTCTGTTCACCGCCCTGTACACAAACTACTTCCGTCAGAGAGCTATAAACTCTCTGCCCGAGTGAAGGAACGGCAGTGCAGGACTTGGCTAATTAGCTGGAAGCAACCACCTGACTCTCTCCGCCAATGTGTTAGACTTGCACTGTCAGGCTTAGCTCAAGCGAGCTAATGGAAGCTCCTGCTCTGGATTCTGGCTCTTATCGGCAGTAGTGGTGGCATAGAACAACCCCCTTAGGACCCGAGGTAGGAAGACAGACCTTTATAAAATTGTTTGACTACTTATAATGGGGAAGGGTGTTTTTGGGACCATAATCACTAACTGAAATCTCATAGTTGTTTCTAAGATATGTGCTTTTAAGTAGCCTTGTAAAGTTTTAAACTGTATTTTCATTTCTTTCAGTATCCTCTGTTCCTTAATTTGTATTTTGTATATATTTTGGTCTTTACTGCAGCGCAACTACTTAGAAACGCATGTTTCAGGTGTGCCCCCAAATCCTCTCTTTTCCCTCAATAAGTGTCAACAGTAATATACAGGACAATATGGATACAAATATGCACGGAGACTGTTGCTCAGTAGAGAATCTCTGATACCAGCTGCAAATAATATTTTGGCTATTGTGAATCTATAAACTGATACTCCAGGCTCGTACTGACCCACCATCCTAATGTGTCATAGATAATGAACTGAAAATATGCAAACATTTAAAGGGATACTATAGTGCTGGAAATACAAAACTGTATACTTAGCACTATACTTCCCTTTGGCGCTATGGTAAGTGACTCTGCTCTTTTATGGTATTCTCATTTTGGCAGAAAAGCGTCTCTGCTAACTTTTTATGTTGGCATTCTCCTCGCTGCTACTGTTCACACTCTATACTGCCTTCCTGAGTGATCTGATCAGATGTTTTGAATTTCAGTATCCCTTTATTCTGCTGATATCCAGAATACCTATTTTCTCCTAATCTCTCTCCTTTCCATCTAAACCTTCTAACCAACTCTCTCTCCTCTGTCTGTCTTGGTAACTTTCTCATTTGTCAGTATCTCTTTCAGTCAATGATGCCAACATAAGTTCTACTTTCCCGCTACTTTGACATTGACTTTTTTTTCCAATTACCACATTCTGTGAATCTCCAAATCCTAATGCTTGAATCTTAACATTATGGCTTAGTATTATTAAAATGATTAGCATTTTCAATTATGGAAGGGGGATATTTGACAAGGTGAAGAAGGTCCTGCTTAGACAAGTTTATGTGTCCCTCCCTACTGCTTGATGCTTTTAAAATGCTTATCCACGCTTGGGTTTCAGTACTCAAGGTGGATAATAACCAACCAGTCTTTGGACACACATTGCCTCTTTACAATCCAAAAATAATTCTGCTGCCAAACTACTTTCTTCCCATTCTTCACCTCTCTGTCAGTCTTGTCTGGCTTCTTATTCATTTTAAGATTCCTTTTAAAATTCAAATGCTTACTTATAAAGCTATAAACATGTCATCGGAACATATTGATGGCGTGTTTTCCTGATAAGACTCTTTGCAATTATACATCATAATGTGTGTCTTTTTATGGCACTTCATGTTCAAATGCAGCACTCCATGATGGTAATGACTCCAGTCCATTATTCGCCCGCCATAATACATCGTTTGACCAACACTGCAAAGTGCAGGAGTCATTAATCTCAGGTCAGTGGTGACATGTATATGTCCCAGGCCTGCCTGTGATTAGTGGAAGTTATACTCCCGGCCAGCAGCTGCTTCCATTAATATAATCTCTCTTCATGAACTAATAAGTAGAAAGAGGGGCTGGAGAGACAGAAACAGCATGATTCCATTTACCCAGCTCATCTCCCTGCATATCAATCACTGGGGAGCTGTCTTTAGAACTTTAACCCTACATTTAAAGTAACCATGCCCTAATCACATTTCTTAAAAAAATAAAAATCCATCATATATTATAAAAGATACATAGTAGTGGAGTATATACTAGACGTTATTTTGTCTTAATATAAAAACAATGACTTTGTTTTTCTATAACCTATACTTTACCAGTGTATCTCTCCAGAGGTAGCTATAAATAGATCTAGATTTTTAAAATTGTATTTATATTTAAACTCTAGAAATTAAATGACTGCTGATTTTGGTACCCAAAAACCCACATGTTTGACAACGAGCACACAGTATAAACACAATCTCTAAAAAACTTTATTGAAAATGCATAATGTACAATACTTAAAAATGCTGGAATGTTTTATTTTTGTTGACTGGAACTTCATTTCGTACGTCTGTACGTGTGTATATATATATATTATTTTTTTTAATTATTTTTCTTAAGTCCTCCAACTTTCTCAGTAGTTGTTGCTGCTGCTGCATACCTGATTCACAGCTCCTCCTTCTAAAAGCAATCATTCTTGTAATGAAGCATGCTAAATGAAAAAAAGATTTATGCAGTCTCCTGCCCTTTAAATGCAGATTGCGTGCTGGTTTTCCAGATAACCACCTCTTTGAACTGACTGATACTGGACTCGAACTCTGTGTGTTTGAGGATTGTTTTTCTGTTTTAGGTATAGTTTACTGTGAGAGAGGGGGGGTGGGAGAGAATCCTCATTTTAATGTAGTATGTGTGGAAAATTGTGCTGAAACCTCGCATCAATAGCTGAACCCTTCCTATTCTGACGAGCCATTTACTTATCTGCCGGGAAGGCCTCTGTGGGAAACAAGTCATTCACTTGTTTTGAGTTACAAAGATAAGTCTGTTTGCAGAGTTTCACTTTAGTTTTGTCTGGGGTAACTTCCCAGTAAGAAAGGACACAATCCTCTGCATTCCACTTGCTTTTAGATCAACCAGCAACTGGAAATGTTACACTTGTAAACCCCACTCTCTTTAATTTCTCAGTTGTGAGAGATTACATGGTGGGGAACTGCAGATCTGCACACAATTTAAAATATCTTAAGATAAATACTTAACCTTGAAACATGTTGAAAGTAAAAATCAAATCCTTAATAATTTTTTTTTTTTTTTTTTTTTTTTTACAATCCTCTATCGTCTCTGAATGGTGGTGTTTTTTTTTTGTTTTTGTTTTTTTTTTTACATTTTTTTTTTTCAGTTCTCTTTAATCATAATTAATTAAAATGACCAAAGGCTCAAGTGGTTTTGTGCAGTGGCTTTTTGTTGGTTTCAATTTGACTTTATTGTTGGGTTTAGATTGAAGTATAATTTGCAGTGTAAGATACCTGCTTTAATCAGAGGAAGCAAAGTTAAAGGGTTACTGCAGGCCAGTTGACCACTCAAGTGTTTTGAAGTGAAGTGGTTATGGTTCCTGCAGTCTGTATGTGCAGCATTTTGCTTTGCATATACAGAGATTACTTAACCCCATCCCCGCTGGAGATGTATCTCCACCTCTCTAATACCAATTCTGTACAAAATCAGCATACTATGCCAGACAGCCAGTGATGGCATGACTTCCCTCTCTGGTGATGGAGTGGCATCAGCCAAGCAGAATTTGGCTGAGGGGAGAACTTGGACCCGGTGATGAAATGGAGGTAAGTTTTAGAGCGTATTTATTTTCCGTTAGGGCGGTGATCACATTAGAAAAAGGGTTACTGCAACCAAAACCAGTGTTCTATAAAAACACTGGTGTGTTTTTTTTTTTGTTTTTTTTTAATTTGAAGTAACCCTTAAATTGTTGGGAGCTTCTCATCTTAAACCCCATTTTAATTTTATATATTGGTCACTAATACATTAGAGCAGGCATAGGCAACCTTCGGCACTCCAGATGTTTTGAACTACACCTCCCATAATGCTTTGCCAGTACTATAGCTGTAAGAGCATTATGGAGGATGTAGTCCATAACATCTGGGGTGCCGAAGGTTGCCTTCCCCTGCATTAGAGTCTTAAATCATGGGATAGATGCATTGATCTCTTGAAAAACAGTGAGCAGACGTTTGGTCACTAAACAGAGGAATGGGAATTGAGAACAACATTGCAGCGTTCAGGGAAAAAAAAAATATTCCGCTAAACTATATTAACTATTCAGTTATTTTTCCTGAATTGTGTTTCCGCTCACTGCGATTTACTGTTTAGTGAACGTATCCCAAAATAAAAGGATAAATTATGTGCTTTTAGATGGGGTTTGGACTTAAAAAAATGTATTTAAAAAAAAAAATGGAAAAACTCCAACTTTGCTAGCATTATTAATCACTCTTTTGAGTCTATTTATCTTGTATACCATATAGTAAAATGTATAACTTTATCGCAGACTTGGTTTATCGTCCACATTTGTATACAAGGTCATTCAAGACATTTGATGTTTTGTAAAATGTGAAAGCTGGAGGCGACCGTGCATAGGGGATCCCGGCATCCATCCAAGACTCTTCTGTTTGCTATACTTAAAGAGGTTCAACAGAGCTCCCCTCCGTACTGTGATATTATTCTGCAGTAGACACACTTTGTACTCTGACTAGGTACATTGAATGCCAAATTGTCAATGGAGAAAAAGTCCCACCTCCGTGTCTGTGTACACTGAACGAGTTAACATTGGTAGTCTGAGGCGTGTGGGGCCCTTCTGGAAGCAAAAGGGTTATAAGAGCAGGTATTAGCAGGCCTTTCTGTTTCATTTCATGCCCTCTCATTCTCCCCTTTTAGTTCACGGTTTGCTAAGTGCTTACAAAGTCCAAGGGGTTTTCTTCGTTAAGGGCCTCCAGAAAATTGCTCCGAGATCTCCGATTGAATTTTCTGTGTGTAGGACTTCATGATGGCATTTGAATGTGCTTTGATCCTATTTGTGAATGGCACTGGGTAGGTTCCTATTGCTATTTCCAGATGGTGTTACAAGGAACAAACAGTTGTGTTTTTAAGATTTCTCAATAGACTGTCTAGACTGGCCTTGCAGCAGACAGATACAGCCACCCATCAAATTAGCGTTTGTCAGATTTATGGTAATGGCTTACCAAAGCTCCTTCCTGTCATTGACATTAAGATTTATGTACCCTTACATTTTTTGTTTTTTTTCTTTTCTGTACACATTTATTTGTTGTTTTAAAAATGAATATTAGACTTGTAGTATGCATGCTATTAAATGTATATGTGTGTGTTTTTTTTTTTTCCCCCTTTTGTTTTTTTCTTTTGGAAATCGTGACTGGCAAGAAACTTTATCCCAGCCATTTGTGCAGTCTCCCCTTGCCAGGAGAGGAAACATTTTTGTGGTGTTATAGTAAATTTGCATTTTCATGCTACGCCGAGTAATTTAAACCGTTCTCCGCAGTGGGAATCACCTTTTGACAGACACCAGTGGCATTGTTTTTCCAAGTCTGACCCCTAACAACTTTGATCGTGTTCTCATTTACAGGCTTGTCTGTGCGCATATTTTAAAATATAGGTAGCAACAAGTGTGAGAACTGGCTGGTCTAACGCCAGAATTGTAGAAAATTCAAGCAAATCGTAACCGTGCATTATCATCTTTAAATATTTAAGCTGCTTTTTTTACAATTTTTATTTAATTTGCTTTGATTTTTTAATTTTTTAATTTTTTATTAACAGTAAATTGTACAGTGTATCTAATACATGCAGGAACAAACCAGGAGCCTCATAAGGCAATTCAGTCTGTAAGTGACATTAGCCAAACCAATGCTTATGAAAATGTTTGTGGTTAGGTTTCCTTTTTTGTTTTTAGCAATTAAATATTTTCTTGACCGGTAAAACATCACTGACACCTTTTTAGTGTAAAAACTAATAAATCACTATTAAAAATGTTATTTCTCAAACTGACAACACTGACATTTATTATAGAGCCCTTTATTTTCGATTGTAAACTTTTAAAAAAAAAAATTTTTATTTAAAATGTATTTTTTTTTTCTTAAAGCAGAGTTGTGTTCATTTTTTTTTTAAATTATTTTAGCAATTAATTTTTTTTGTTCTAAAATACATTACATGCACAGTACAAAGATCCCAATAGCTGAGAGAGATAAAATTTTAACTGTTAAGAGTCTTGTTCTTCCTAATCCATTCCTAACACATAGTTACTTCTTAATGTCAAACGAACAATGATTGCAAATGCATTATGTACCCCCTCGAAAACCAATAAAAGAACACAGAATGAATGAACCATGCTATTGGTGCGTTGTACCAATTTCACGTATATGTACCTCTAAATTGGGCTAATCTTACATAACAGACACAACTGTATTGTGCTAAATACACTACTTTAGCCCTACTAATTTCTTTCTCCAGCACTAAGAACATACCATTCATTTTGCTTATCTCCATGAAAGTAGGAGGAGGTAACCTCATTATGCATTACACTTATCTTTGGTACTCAAAGAACTAATTCAGTCCCAATAAATCCCATGCAGTGCAACATGAGCTATGACTTGAATGAAAGACATCTAGTTAGGATCTTGAGTTTTGGACAGATATATACGTTAATAGAGAGAAGAAGCTAACTTAACGTATACACATACGTTATAGAACGTTCTATCATAATGCCTGTATAACTACTAGATTTACTGTAACTTCCCCTACTGAGATTTAACTTGATTATGAAATTTGCTACCACTATATAAATTTAAATTTACTGCAGTACATACATAGGGTGTACAGAACGGTGAATCATGCATTATGGAGACGTAATGATATTAAAGGGTTCTGGTTAAACCATAATTTTTATGGAATTCATTTAGATTCCAGGATGGCATTCTATTCCCATAACAACATACTGTTCACTGCAATGTGTATTTAAATTTTAGAAGAAATGTACCTTTGCCCTTACTCTCAAGACTGCCTTTTCAAGCAATGTGCCATTTATAAATGGAGCTATTCATTAAGGTAGAATAATTAACAATGGAATCACACATTTAAGACCAAAATAGTGGAATTGTTAATTCTCTAGAATATATTTTTGGACTTTAACTTTGAAATTCCCCCGTTAATTCTCCACAAGTTTAGTAAACAACTCTGTTACCTTTTGGACACAAGATTATCCCATTTTAACATTTATTTTTGAACTAATGCAAAATGTCCTTTGTCTTTTATTTTAAAGTGTATACATTTTTAACTAATTTATCATGTAAATCATCCTCATGTTAAAAAATAGATATTTGATTTTCTTTGCATTTTATTGTTCGCACTTTCCTAGTACCAACATCATTACTACATATTCTTGTCCTAGTGTTAATTCTTAAAAGAACACTCTAACATTGGAAAAAAAGGTATATTTATTTGTAATGTTAAAATGTGCTTAGTGACAGGCCTTTTTTTTGCCTTATCTTTTAAGTAAAAAAAAAAATCTCTGTAACAACACTTATCATCAGTGAAGTCATCAGCAATGATGACTTTTGTCCAATCCAATGCTTTTCATAAAGAAACATTAGGAACATGCTGTGAGAAGCATTAAGAGTGTTCAGCATCGTCATGCTTGGCGTGATGACCCAGAAAATAAAAACCTTCAATTTTAAAATTTTCAAGTAGCCTCTAGTTTCTGACAGTCACTATATGCGTGGTTTCAGAAGTTTGCCTGAAAAGAATGTTATATACATTGCAAAAAAGGGACATCATTTATGCACAAAAATAAATCTTTATTGAGATAATGCAGTTTTGGTGTTTATAGTGTCCCTTTACGGATTTAAAGAGAAACATTGCATAATAATTAAATAAAATTGTGAATTAATTTATATTACAACTACATGTTTGTTCGTCCACCCACTGTAAAGCGCTGCGGAATTTTTTGGCGCTATATAAATAACATAATAATAATATTCGATGAAATAGCTCAGTAGTTTGTTTTTCAGCTGCAGTAACATTTTTGAATGTCTTGTATTTCGGAAAAATGCTCCAAAAAACAAGTGAGTAAATCACTACGGAAACCAGGGGAACTAGCCATTGCATTCTATTGATATTATTATTATTATTATTATTATTATTATTATTATTATTAGATATGGTTATTATAATTTATGAAGGAGCAAATATGGAACAAAGTCCCAAAAAGGAGCAGTAGAATCACTGAAATAAGTAAAACGTTCTTGTAGACTTCTCCACTTTCACTTATTTTATCATTTTTATTTACCAATCTATTTTTATTTATTTTTATTTATTTCTCTTCTTGACTTGATTGTACATTCCATGTGTTTATTTTAGCAGAATTTTTTTGATTGTAAAACATGCATCCTTTTTTTTTTTTTTTTATGTTTTGCAGTGTTTTCGAGCCCTCTGTTGTAAAGGACCTCCACCACCAAGACCTGAATATGACATTGTTTGTATAGGGCTGACTGGATCCGGGAAGACAACCCTTTTATCACAGCTTTGTAGTGAAAGTCAGGATCATATTGTGCCTACTACAGGTAATGTGTATTTTCATTTTAATGAAGTTCTTAGTTGATGGTGCCGTGCCATATAGGCATAAAAAAATATTGTTCCATTCTTTACATTTGCATTTTATCTCCATTTAACTTATATGGGTG
This sequence comes from Pelobates fuscus, assembly GCF_036172605.1. Taxonomy (NCBI): domain Eukaryota; kingdom Metazoa; phylum Chordata; class Amphibia; order Anura; family Pelobatidae; genus Pelobates; species Pelobates fuscus. Next base: position 83,886,285 of record NC_086321.1, on the reverse strand, counting down.
CGAAAGGGTATTCACCAGGAAAATGATAAAAAAAAAAAAAAATACATAACCCCAGCAAAACTATGCTTTGTGCAAGCCAAAAGGCTAGAAAATAGTTTAGATGACTTTTTTTGTAATTCGTTTTACTGCATTGTTAGAGTGCGGGTTTGCTACATACGGTCCCATCCAGAGCTAGTGCTACATTAAAGGAAAAGGGTCGTTTCCTATGGTTTTTTATTATTCTTAATTCTATATTTAGCAAAAATGTATTTGAGTTTAGAAAAATTAAATGTAGAAATCCACCCCTCATTATCCTGCAACTGGGCCCCTCCATACTGGCTCTCTGACAATCATTGTTACAGACTCTGACCTTTGCACCAGACAGCCAGCACAGACAAAAGGTACAGAGAAGAGGAGAGATCAAACAATATTTCTCTTTCTCCTCTTTAGTTGCAAAGGTGGCCCTGGAGTTGCCTTATCTGAACTGGATGATTATACAATTTTGGTAAATGGACAATATAAATTTAAAAGACAACAAAGTAACTCATGGAAAAGGTCAACACAATTATAGGTGATTTTCATTAATGAACTGCAGACAAAGTTGGACCATCGCTGAGAACTTTTTAGTTTAAAGGAAAGAGCTCTGGTTAAACATGTTGCTGTACAATAACCGGAAAAATTATTTTGATTTTAAGGAAAAAATAAACTTAACTATACGAGATGATTAGTCATCTGTTGCTGTTACGCCTTATTACAGATCATGACCTGCGAACTCCGTCGTGCCAGCTTTAAATACCTTTTTGCCATTACAGGATTATGCTTCAATCAACTCTCTATTTCTTCTTTTACCAAAAGTACATTTACATTTTTTATTTTTCATATTGATGAAGACATTTTTCTTTGTTTTTATTTGAATCCTTCCTCAAAATGAGATACTAAAGAATTACATTGACGTATGCCTAAAGCGCTAGATTAGTCTAACTTCTGGGCTACTCACTGGCTTTTTGCTTAACCCCTTAAGGACCAAACTTCTGGAATAAAAGGGAATCCTGACATGTCACACACGTCATGTGTCCTTAAGGGGTTAAAAGGAGGCAGGTGAAAGGGCAAAGATCATATCTAAGAAAGAAAAGTGATGGTATCCTATGTTACGAGGATGTACAGCTATTAGTGCAATCTAGTTCCTAGTGACCTTACGTATTATGTCACAGAATTAACCCTAACCTCTGTACTACATGTACATCATGAGCTGATATAGATTACCAGGAATGTAAAAAATTGTTTGCCACTTTACAGGTAATTTTCTTGTTCCTAGTATTCTTAGATGTCAGCTTTACCAGTCTAGAAAAGATTTGCCTGTGGATGGAAATTTCTAATTATCAAGACACGGATAGTTAGAAAGTAAATTGAAATGTTATAAAGTTGGGCTTATTTTGTCTGGATCAGCCATGGTGTGGCTATGTAACTCACTTGTTGCTTTCTAATAGAAAAAAAAATGAAGCTGCTTCAGCCTGTATGTTAAAAACAAACACAAAAACTCAAAATCTCAGAAAAGAATAAATATGCTTTTTACGTGGTTCATCCAGTTAAGATTTGATTAAGCCAATAAAGAAATGTGCTTGTGATCTGAATTAGCATTTTAGTGCAGCAACTGATGAATCTTTTTAAAATAAACCCAAATCATGGCATAACCATGAACAAAGGCAATGTGTATTATAACTTAAATTAATATTATAATATCAAACATTAATGGTTCTATAAAAATCCATTTTATGTGAACATATGACTTATAAAGTATCCTGTTTTTATAGTCGTTTTATGTTTAACCTGCCCCAAGAACGCAACTTTGGAAAATAATATTCTGTTCTAAAGCATGGCTTGTTTTGAACTGCTCTCCAGACATATTTCTTACCAGTCTACTCTCATGCCCTGACTGCAAAACATTGTGTTTTTTAGGGATTGCATTAAGCTGGCTTCTCCTTGGGCTTTTTATTTTAAGACTTTGGAGAGATGTTGGTTTAATATTAAGAGATATCTTTAAGGCTGGAGAGTATTTGAGTATCTTGGAATTATGAGATGGATTGCTTTGGGAACTTCTTTGGAGCGATTCCTAAAGGCAGTGGGGCACTATATTTCTTATAGCTTCACAACCAGTTTAAAAATCCCAGACAAATCTTTTCATTCCTTGGAATCTCTAAGATGTTAAACTAGCCCGACTGTCCTACAACAGAAAAAATCATCCCCTGCACCACTTCATATTGCATAGTTGTTTTTTTTTTGTAATTACTCTTGCTTGCAGTCTAATTCAATTTAATTTCTTCTTAAATGCCAAATATTTGTAGCGATGTTCCCACTTACCTATTTTGTCATCCATTATTTTAATGAAATCTTTTCACCGATGAGCCCAAAATACCACCAGTGTGAGTACTTAGATGTCCAAGATAAACTCAGATGATTTCTTGATATTGTTTTTGGCATGTCCAAACGGAATTAATACCCCTTGGAGCTTATTTAGTCAGGCAGTCCTCCATTTTAGTGGGCAAAACCTGGTGGAGAACCGTACAGTAACATAGAATGTGACGGCAGATAAGAACAATTTGGCCCATCTGGTCTCCTCCTTTTCTGTGTTGATTCTCTTTATGTATTTAAATGTTTCTATCATATCCCCTCCTGTCTCGTCTTTCCTCCATGCTATACATGTTAAGATCCTGCAACCTTTCCTGGTATGTTTTATCCTGCAATCCATGAACCAGTTTAGTAGCCCTTCTCTGAACTCTCACTAAAGTATCAATATCCTTCTGAAGATACTGTCTTCAGTACTGCGTACAATACTCCAAGTGAGGTCTCACCAGTGTTCTGTACAATGGCATGAGCACTTCCCTCTTTCTACTGCTAATAACTCTCCCTATGCAACCAAGCATTCTTCTAGCATTTCCTGCTACTCTATTACATTGTCTGGCTACCTTTATGTCATCAGAAATAATCACCCCTAAATCCCTTTCCTCAGATGTTGCGGTTAGGACTCTATCAAATATTCTGTACTCTGCCCTTGGGTTTTTACGTCCAAGATGCATTATCTTGCACTTATCCACATTAAATGTCAGTTGCCACAGCTCTGACCATTTTTCTAGTTTACCTAAATCATTTGTCATTTGGCTTATTGGAATTTATTGGAATGGAACATCAACCCTGTTACATATCTTTCAGTATCTTTCAGTATCAGCAGCAAAAAGACATACTTTACCATCAAGACCTACTGCAATATCACTAATATAAAAATATTAAAGAGAATGGGTCCAAGTACAGATCCCTGAGGTACCCCACTAGTGACAAGCCCATGCTTCGAATATACTCCATTGACTACAACCCTCTGCTGCCTGTCACTCAGCCACTGCCTAACCCATTCAACAATATTGGAATTCAAACTTAAATATTGCAGTTTATTGATAAGCCTTCTATATGCAACAGTGTCAAAAGCCTTACTGAAATCTAGGTAAGCAATGTCTACTGCACCACCCTGATCTATTATTTTAGTTACTCAATCAAAAAAATCAATAAGATTAGCTTGGCATGATCTCCCTGAAATAAACCCAGGCTGTCTATGATCTTGAAATCCATGTGATTTTAGATGTTCAACAATCCTATCCTTTAACATGGTTTCCATTACTTGCCCCACTACTAAAGTAAGACTTACTGGCCTATAGTTGCCCGACTCCTCCCTACCAATCTTCTGGGACTACTCCTGTTAACAATGATTGGTTAAATACATCGGTTAATGGTTTTGCTAGTACACCACTAAGCTCTTTTAATAACTTTGGGTGTATTCCATCAGGCCCCATAAACGTATTTGTCTTTACTTTTGACAGTTGAAATAGAACCTCTTCCTCTGTAAACTCACATGTAACAAATGACTCATTTGTCCTTTTTCCTAACTGAGGACCCTTTCCTTCATTTTCATATGTAAATACTGAACAAAAATATTCATTGAGGCAGTCAGCTCGACCTTTATCCTCTTCTACATACCGTCCTTTTGTTTTCTTTTGTAATCTAACTAATCCTTGTTTTACTTTCCTTTTCTCATTTATGTATCTAAAAAATGTTTTGTCCCCTTTTTTTTACTGTGCTATTTTCTCTTCTGTGTGAGATTTGGAAGCTCTTATAACTTGCTTAGCCTCTTTCTGCCTAATCTTATAGAGCATTCTGTCTTCCTCACTCTGGGTTTTTTTTTTTTTTTTTTATATAATTACTAAATGCTAACTTTTTGTTTTTTTACTATTTTGGACACATCTGCGGAGTACCACAGTGGTTTCTTGATTATTTTTTTTTTCTGCTTTTACTGACAAGCCTAATGCAATTTTATGTTGCCTTCAGCAGTGCAACTTTTAAATAAAAATTTCTCTTGGACTCCATTTAAATTGCTCCAGTCTGATAATGACTCCTTTACACATATTCTAATTTTAGAAAAGTCTGTTTTTCTAAAGTCTAAAACTTTTGTTTTTGTGTGGTGTGGCTCAGTCACTGTTCTTATATTAAACCACACTGACTGATGATTACTGGATCCTAAACGTTCACCTACAGTAATATCTGATACTACATCTCCATTTGCCAACACTAAATCTGGTATGGCCTCTTTACGAGTTGGCTCCTCAATGACTTGTTTTCAAGACAATCCCAGTAGGGAGATTAAAATATGTGTGCTCCTGGCACAAGCAGCTATTTTGGTTTTGTAATTCGCATCAGGAAGATTAGTCAACCATGATGATAACTTCCCCCTTCATTGTCATTTTAGCTATTTCCTCAACTGGTAGATTATCTAACTCTTCTATTTGTCCTGGGGGCCTATAAATCACACCTACACAAGATACTGTGTGATTATCAAATTCTAATGTAACCCAAATGGACTCTGTTTGCCTCGCTAACTTTTATTAGGCTAGATTTTATGCTATCCTTCACATACAGCGCTGCCCCTCCCCCTTTCTTGCCTTCCATGTTTTTTCTGTATAAAGAGTACACTGGTGAATAGTTTTTCACAAATTATTTTCATTTCCTTCACAATTGTATGTTTTCATTCACTTTGCAACAGTCTGTGAAACTCTTTCTCTCCATTATAATCTTATCTCCGTTTAGGAATAAGGGGAGTTGTAGTCATCTCTCACTTTCCTAAGTCTGTCTAAATGAAAGTTAAGGCACTTGTAGTCCACACAAAAAGTGTGTGTCATGCTGTTAGAGCTCTTCTGTTGCACTGAATTCTTTATTAAGCCTTTCTCTATTATAGTACAATGTACAGAAGTGCAGTTTACAGGAGTTACAAGAGTTCTAAAAATATTTGTATTTCAGCTTGCAGTACATGTACCACGTGACATATTTGTGTTGGGGCTTTTTAGGTTCAAATGTTACTGATTAAGGGTGAAGTAGGAACAAAGTGATGAATACCAATCAGCCTAAATGTACACCATTTTCTCCTTATATAGTTTTAAAGAAAGTAATAATGTGTACTAAAGCAACGAAGTGCATATTGGCATAATTATAAGTAACCTATATAAAAGGAAACACTAAAGGGACATTACAGGCACCCAGACCACTTCAGCTCTTTGAAGTGGTCTGGGTACAATGTCCCTATTGCACTTAGTGCTGCAATGTAAAACTTGGCATTTTTACAGGCCGCCACTAGAGGTGGTCAGACAGCCACTAGAGGTGCTACTAGAATATTACCAGGCTTTTGGTCCCTTAACTGAAGCTCTGCATAAGGACATCCACCCTCAGCATTGATTCAACTCGTCGTGCATGCGCATTATCATATGATGTTGAAGGAGGCAGAGTCACAACCCAGCACCCAGGGGAGGTTGGGGGAAGAGGAGGGAGCTACAGTGCCAGGAATACAGCTTTGTGTTCCTGTCTCTTATCATATCCCTTTACATTCCCAGCATTTTCAGTATTACCTTTGCTTAAGGAAAACGATAGGGCCAGGAACACAAACATGTATTCCTGACCCTGTAGTGTTAAACCCACCATTTAGGTGACTTGCCCCCCTCTCAGCCGCCTTAAAAGGAATTAAAACCCAGCTCATTTCCAACGCCGTGTGGGTCTGCCGGCGCTGGCCCCGCCCCGAATCGCCTACTTCATGACATCATCAGAATTGCAGATTTTTAGGCAATCCAAAGCTTTCCCATAGGGAACGCTTTGGATTGCCTACAATAGGCAAGGAGGCGGTGTGGGGGTGGAGACAAATGCTGTTTTGGCCAATCAGCACTCCTTCATTGAGATGCATTGAATCAATGCATCTCTGAGTAAAATTCAGTGTCCCCATGCAGAGCATGGAGACGCTTAATGGCAGTGCTGCCTACTGTGTAGTACTGCCATAGGAAGCATTTCCAGTGGCCATTTGAGGAGTGGCCGCTTGGAGGTGTCCCTAGGGGCAATGATTACTCACCAGAACAACTACATTAACCTGTAGTTGTTGTGATGATTATAGTGTCCCTTTAATGGTGTACATTCCAGAGAAGCAACAGTTCCCTTTTGTGCCTTTTTTGGTCCTAGGGCTTTTATAGTGTGAAAATTAAAAGGAAAAAAACAAAAAACCTCTTTAGCCTACAATGTTTAATATAGCTGAGCACATATGTATTTTAGTAAACCATGAAAATGTGTGATCTCGGCTGCATTCAAAATTTCATCTTGAACAGATGAGTAACTAAATCTTTTTTAATTGTCTTCTACTAAATTAACCCTTAATATCCTCATGTTAAGTGATTTATCCTGTTGTATAAATAATTATTGCAAAATTCCATGGAACCTTTTTTCTCCCCAAGTGTAGCATGAGAACCAGCCACATTGTCCATCTAAATTTGTACAGACAGTTAATTATTTATATGTCCTGGACTTCTTAATCTGCTGTCTTACTCAGGACGGAAGAAATGTTAATCTTGGAGGCAGGCAATCCCTGCGCCTCCTCATGCACGCACAGGACATTTCTGCAAGTTATTTTAGAAACCATACAGCTGAATTTCAAGGTGTCCTTCAATAAGTCTCCGTCTTGTGCATGTGTGTATTTTTTTTTATTTTTAATAACATTTGTGCTTGTACTTTTAATCTTTCGAGTCTTTAATTTTTTTTTCATCTCTGCAATATGGTCTTGATTTAATATTGTTAGAGAAGTGTTTAAAATTATTCAAAAATTTGAATACCCTTATATAATGACTTTTTTAATTTAAATAAAAGAAAAAAAAAGAAAAAAATTATGCATAACATTATATCAATGTACCATAGAATATCAAAATATTACAAAATTAAAATATTTTGCATGATAATAAATCATGATAAAATTTAATCCAAAAATAGTATGCCATTTGAAAAGTTTATGCAACAATATTAAATCTAGGCCCATGTAAGTTTAAAGTCAAATTTGTCTCTCTTATTACATTATGAAAATAATGCTTTGAAAATATAAAATCCTCTAGAAATAGTATGTACATCATCCGCATTTTAAACTGTTGAACAGTTTCAGATTTGTAATGTAAGAGTTTAGAATTTTTTTTCTTTTATAAATGGTGTTAAAAGATTTCCAACTAACATTGGAGAATCTGAACACAGAGGATAATCAGATAGTTCTAAGAACCATTTTTAACACAATGGGAACAGAGCTCTTGTATATTTCACAGAGCATGTGATGGCACTAGCCAATAAAATTCAAAGTACAGCAGGTGTCTTTCTGGTCTATGGAGTCCAACAAGGGTTTATGGAATGTTTTTCTTTCCACTTGTACAAACTATTCATTTTGTGCAGTTATCGGCCCCCTGGTTCACCTCGTCTCTTCCTTGAATATTTTGCTGCCTGGCTTCCTTACATCCTTTCAAGCAATATGCCATCCCTAATTCTCACGGATTTCAACACTCCAATAAACCCACCTTTGTCCTTGGAAGCCTCAAAACTTATTTCAATCACCTCTTCCTTTGGGCTATCGCAATGGGCTAATTCTCCCACACATGTAGCTGGCAATACCCTAGATCTTATTTTTCTCAAATGCCTACTCGGTCTCCAATCTCTGTAATACTCAATTTCCTCAGATCAGACAATCACCTCCTATGATTTGTTCTTGAGTGTCCCCACCCTAATATCCTCAACCTAATCCCCCTCAACTCAGGAGGTATTAGAATTCTCTTGATCTCCAGCAGCTCTCAACTGATATCCATTCTGAACTCTCATCCATCCCTACCTTATCCTGTACCTATCTGGCTTTCTCCTCATATAACACAACCCTCACCTGTGCCCTGCAGCCCCGCTTCAAGCACACACCTCAAGGAGGGCGCGCCTCCAATCGTGGCACACAACGGCAACATGCTACCTGCAGAGATGCTCCCGTTCAGCTGAACACTGCTGGAGGAAGTCTCGCACCTTGTCAGACTTTCTATACTATAAATTTGTCTTGCTTTCATACAGCACAGCCCTCACCCTTGCACTTTTCTTCTCTCATTAGTTCATGCTCCCGCAATCCTGGTCATCTCTTTGATACTTTTAACTCTCTTCTTCGCTTGCTTTGGCCACCCCACAAACTGATCTTTCAGCTGATAGTTTTGCATGTTATTTTACTGACAAAATTAAACCGTTACGGAATGAATTCTCTCTCTTTACCCGTCTGACTTGCTTCCTCAATTCCAACTCTCTCCTTGACCCTCTTCAGTCTAGATTCCACCCCCTCCACTCCATAGAGACTGCTCTGACTAGAGTTACAAATGATCTAATTGCAGCTAAATCCAAAAGCCACTACTCCATACTAATTCTTCTTGACCCCTCTGCTGCCTTTGACACTGTTGATCATGGCCTCCTTCTCCTAACTCTTCAATCCCTCTCATGGTTCTCCTCCTATCTCCCCCAACCCTCTTTCAGTGTCTCTTTTTCCAATGACACCACCTCATCCTGTCTCAGTCTGAGTACCTCGAGGTTCAGTTCTTGGTCCCCTTTTGTTCCCTTTCTAAATGGCCTCTCTTGGCAAACTAATTAATTTGAATTACACTACCACCTGTACACAGACGACACCCAGATATACCTCTCCTCCCCTGACCTCTCCCCTGCTCTACTGGTGACATTTTCCTGTCTGCTGCTCGCACCCTTACTGCAAATTTACGCATGCAAGACTTCTCACGGGTGGCTCCTTTCCTTTGGAACAGCCTGCCTAACCCTGTCAGACACTCCCCAAGTCTTCAATCCATCAAAACCCATCTTTTCAGGATTGCTTATGGCCTCCAAGAGTAACTGCTATCTCTCAAACCTTCCTCTTGCTCTCTCCTAAAGGGCCACACTCCACTCTCACCTCCAGTTCTGCTACTTTCCCACTATGTCTATTTGCGGTCTCCCTTCCTATTGTGTTTTCATACCCCACCTCCTCTAGACTGTAAGCTCATTTGAGCAGGGTCCTCAACTACCTATTGTTCCTGTTACTTTTTGTTAGTCTCATTTGGAAAATCTCTTATTGTAAAGCGCTGCGGAATAAGCTGGCGCTATATAATAATATAAATACCAATAACAATAATATGTTACGGGTGGAATTGTAGTGTTTGCACTGTCAACTGTGGAAGCATGCAGCCACACCTTTGGCTCTGAGAATAGACCCATGGGACATAGAGGAGGAAGCGACTTGAAGGCTATACATACACAGTACAAACATTTTTCATAGTCAGAGGAGAAGTATAGCTGCCTTTTCTTAAAATTGTAAATCAAACCAATTTTAACTGCAATACATGTATATATAATTTTACTTTCCTTTTCCAAATGTTGCACTTAAAAGCAACGATGTTCAGGGTGTGAGGAACAAGCTCCCCTCTTGCTCATTTCCTGAAAATGGGCATGATCCCCGTGAGTATTAATTTCTCTTGCATGCTCAAGCCAAGCCTGCACACTGGTGGGTGTAACAGAAGGTTATTGGTAGACAGGCTGTGTGGCTAGAATGCCAGTCGGTGCTTGAACGCTGTTAATATGTTTGTTTTTCTCATCACATTTCAGGTTTTAGCATAAAAGTGGTTCCTTTCCCGAGTGCCATCTTGAATGTTAAAGAACTTGGAGGTATGTATTTATTACTTTAAATCTTTATTTTATTTTATTTATTTTTTTATTTTTTTATATAATACAGCTCATAGAAACATAGAAACATAGAATGTGACGGCAGATAAGAACCATTTGGCCCATCTAGTCTGCCCAATTTTCTAAATACAAAATGAGAGAGAACTGTCCTAAAGAATGAAGCTCAATATTGGTATCAAAAAAGACGTTTCTAACATGGAGTGTCACAATCGTCAGAGTGTAGTATACTCTAGAAATACAAAGTTTAAAAACCAATACTTTAATGGGTCACAAAAAACGTTCCTAAAGTAAACTGTCCCCAGTTCTTGAATCCAGTATGTCCTGGCTAACTATGGGCTAGCAGCCAGAGTGGCTGATACAAGGACTTAGAGGCGTATACTTAGAAACAAAAGATATAACCAAAATTGTATTACCAAAATTGGTTAAATAAATCACTGAATTAATCAGTTCCAGTGAATAAACGAGGAAAAAGGGGTCTGATCATTCACTGAATTTATCAATAGCAGTGAAAGTATTCTGGACAATCCGGGGTGAGGCTGTTCCTCAAAACAATCCGCGGGGTCCAGACAATATACCCAATCTATTTGCCGATATTCTAAACTCAGTGAAAAACCACTTTGTGAGTCTGTGGCATAGTAAGTTTAATATTAGTAAAGATCTGGAGGACAAAAAGTATCTATTGTGCTATAAAGTATTTGTTAAGGTATCATTGCAATAGTAACTATTGAACAGTATCACTTATACGCTCAATGTTGCAATATAAATGATCCGTGTAACGGATCTAATAATCTCAGCAGTCTCAAAAAATGACGAGGTCGGCAGCACAGTTATTATTCCTAGGGATGGTCAGTGTTGAAGATGTTGGCTGACTCAAACCTGGATGTTAGTACGAGGCTGCCCAGTGGATTGTCATTAGAGAGCACGTTGAGAAGTAATATGGCAGATAGCAAAATGTCCTATAAGAAAGCGGTATGAGGTGCACCCGCTGACTTAGTCCCAGATACTGTACTTGGCACTAACCACCAATGCTATATCAGGTCCGTTTAGAGTATACCTAATGCCTAAATCCAAGACTTCCTACTATGCCCCGTGATTCTAAAGGCTATTTATTTGTTGGCTGGAACGTAGGTGTGCTAGATATGCAATAGCACACATAGTAGCACATATAGTAGCATTAAGAACGTTATAGGAATGCTAGTGTCAGCGTTAGATTCAACAAAGCAGGAAAAATGCCTTCAGGGGCACTAGTTATAGGAAAGAGAGGATTTGAAGGAGTTGCCGGTGCAAAGAATAGGTGCTGGCAACAAAAGCTGGTGTAATAGATAGGTTTGTAGTAACACCTCGGCCGGTATGGCGCTCAAACTGCTCGTCACTTAGCTGCATTCACGGTACCTCGGTCAGTCATGCGAGCAAGTTTTAATTGCTTTAGTTCCGAAGAAGCAGTCATCAGGTAAGTAAACTGACAGGAGTGCAGGAATGCAGAGAGATTGTCAAGGTATATGGAAACCCGACTCGCGTTTCGCCCTGTTTAGGGGCTCGTCAGGGGGAAGAGCCCCTAAACAGGGCGAAACGCGCGTCGGGTTTCCATATTCAAGCAATGACGGGTTTTTCTTATTCAAGCAATGACATATTTCTTCAGGCATGACAATAACAGCTATGTGTTGAAGATGCTTTAATTATTTATTTATTCATATTTTGACTATGCAGCATGGTTATTTGATATTATGTATTGATATTATTATTATTTGAGATTATATGTAGTTTGACATTTATTTAATTTTTTTGTAACATAAGTTAAATGTTTAAAGCACTTTTGGCAAATGGGATATGATGAGATCCTGAAAATAAAATCAGGCATCATTAGGGAGGTTTCATATTAATTGGGAATTCGGAAACATTTTGTAGAAATCACATTTACAAACTGAAAATCAGGTTTGTCAAAATGTACAGACTTTCAGCTGTTTTCAATGCACAAATCAAACAAAAGCAATTCAAATATTGCAGTACAACAAAAGCTTCAAGCGAGTTTCCCAAATTCAACTGAAAATTTAACTTATGACTTCTCCAGTCTCACAATTATTCAACCCCCTGAATAGAATCCCCCACAACAGCCCAAATGTGCAAAACAGGTGTTGTCTCAAGCACACCAAACTAATCAAGGGCTTCATTATTGTACTAGGTGTGCTTGAGCTAGACCACTTGAAATACCTGACATGGCTAGGGGTTTGTTGAGTGTCACGTTTGACTGCATGTTAGAAATAATGGTCCACAAAGTTAAGAGATGAGATCATTGCCCTTTGCAAACTAGGTACAGGATACAAAAAGATAGTGAAGGCACTGAAGACAGAGACACTGTTGGAAGCATAGTTTGCAAGTTTAAGGTTGAAGGAACAATGGTGACACCACCTGGACTGGACTGAAAAAGGAAGCTATAAATAGCTGCAACCAGATTTCTGAGACGGCAGGTTGTGAAAAACTCTCGAGTGACTGTAAAAGACCTGCAGCAGGCCTTGGTGGCAACAGGCTTTCAGTGAGCACAATAATGCAGAATGTTTCCATGCCAAAACTCCAAGACGTACACCATTACTGACTCAAAAGCACAAGAAAAGTCTTAAGATTAATTGAAGGATCAGGAAATCCTATGAGAAAACATCATGTCATCTGTGAGGAAGCTGAAGCTTGGGCGTCAATAGACCTTCCAACAAGACAATGATTCCAAGAATACCTCAAATTATACCAAGACTTGGTTGCAGAAGTCCTTTAAATTTCTACAGTGGCCATCACAGTCACGTGACATGAACCCCATAAAAAATCTCTGTTTGGACTTGAGAAAGGTGATTCCATCATGCAAACCCAAGAATATTACTGAGCTGGAGGTCATTGCTCATGAGCAATTAACTAAGATTCATCAGGAACACTTCTAGAAGCTGGTGTCTGGCTGTGAATCTCATGTGCAGCAGGTCATAACAGCAAAAGGGTGCTCTACTTAGTACTAAAGATGCTTGCTATGAAGGGGTTGAATATTTGTAATACTGAAGAAATCATTTTCAGTTGAATTTGGGGAAACCACTTGAATCATTTGTTTTGTTGAGCTATTTCAATTGATCTTGTTTGATTGAAATTCGTTCATTGCAAATAGCTGAAAGTGTGTACATTTTGACAATAAACCCCAATTAAAAATAACAAATTCCACCACTAATATGCAGACTGGACATTTCAGTTACCGTCACGCTCTTCTCTCACGGACTGATTTGTACCGATCTAGACCTGGACTATTTACGCTACCTGGCCCACTTAATCAACCGTTATGCCATGACAGACGCTGACCAGACCAACACGCAGCCTCCCTAACTGAGATTCACAGCGGGAGAGTTCCTAACTGTTCAATCGTTTTTATGTGTTTAAGTGTTTGTTAGGCATCCTCATGGTAATTTCTTACTACTCAAATGATGACTTATAACTCACACCAGTCACACACCCTCAATCACGGCATATCTTGTAGCCAATCTTCAATATGATTAACTAATATCTACAGATTAATGATCCGCTAGTAATCCACCCTAGACATGTGCATAGCGTGACTTAACCATGATTTTCTTTTATAACAACGTGTCATGCTCTGTATTAGCAAGCATTGGTTTTAAATGTACTTTAGAAACAATCGACAATACTGCAGAGGAAATGAAGGCTGGTTACCTTTGCCTGAATGGATATGTTTTACAAAAAGCTTACGAACCTGTAGACATGCACATTCCTGCGTATTAAAACACTCAGTACTAGCGATGACTATGTCAGTTAGTATAGCTTGACCACACACAATCTTGTTTAACTACCTACTGACATTTATTATTATTAGGATACCCCACCTGTAACCCCTATATAAAAATGTGCAGTCTTTATTAATGCCAGGCTAATCATATATCCTGCCTATTTTACTATGCTTGATGGAGCTGTTGTGACATACCTCCCCATTCACCCCAGAGTCTAGATAGATTTACATACTCTGACAGCAAACACCACAATATAGATCTAGACCGTTTTATTAAGCCTTGTTTATTACGCATGTTCCTTAACTTGTCAATACTTCTTCAAAATGTGCACAAGTTTCTATCAATGCCTTACTACATGTAAACCATGTACCATGTCTCTTTGTCAATTGCTGTTGGGGCATGACAAACTTGTATGGAATTTTCTGCACAACAAAATAATAGAGAAAATTTATTGATACTTACCGTAATTTTCTTTTCCTGGCTATTATTCATGGCAGCATTTAACATATGGGTTTAGCTCCTCCCTCTAACCCTCAGGACAGGAAACACAAACAATCAAACAATTAAGCCTACCTTCCCCCAGTATATAAGGTACCCCAGTATCCTCCACACCTCAGTCCAGTAACAAGACAAATAAACCAAGATAGGGTGGGAGACCAAATGCTGCCATGAATAATAGCCAGGAAAAGAAAATTACGGTAAGTATCAATAAATTTTCTCTATTCCTGGCTAATCATGGCAGCATTTAACATATGGGATTCCCAAAGCAATAACCACTCAGGGAGGGTAAGTCATGCTACAAAAATTGTTTAATATCCACTTAAGGCTTAAAAGAGTTCAAGACCGACAGGCCAAACTCTGAATCCAAATGAGAAGAGACATCCACTCTGTAGTGACGTACAAAGGTCCTCAACGATGACCAATTGGCAGCTTTACAGATGCTCTCTGCAGGAACTCCTGACTCTGCAGCCCATGAAGTAGCAATGGACCTTGTGGAATGTGCCTTGATGTCCTTGGGAACTGGAACCTGTTTCGCTCTGTAAGCTCTAGAAATAGCCTGAACCGTCCAGGAACGAAGGGTAGCTACAGAGGCTGCTTCACCTTTACGAGAACCCCAAGGTATCACAAACAATTGGGGAGACTTCCTCCAATTAGCTGAGCGACCAATATATGTGGAAAGACATCTCCTCAGGTCTAGCGTATGGCATCTTTCTTCTTCAGGAGAAGATGGCTCCTGAAAATACCCCGGCAGGACAATCTCCTGATTCAGGTGGAAGGATGTAACAACCTTAGGAAGGAACTCCGGTCTAGGCCGTAGCACAACTCTATCATCGAAGAAGGTAGTGAACGGTTCCTCAGATGACAGTGCTCTAATATCTGACATTCTCCTAGCAGATACCAAGGCCAGCAACAACAGGGTATTCAGAGAAAGAACCTGCATAGGGACTTCATCAATAAGTTCGAAGGGATGTTCCGTCAAGGCCTGCAGAACCAGAGGCAGATTCCAAGGAGCTGAGAATCCCTTGATAGGAGGTCTAATCCTAATGACTGCTTTGAAGAATCGAATCACCATAGGATTTAATGCCCAACGAACACCAGAAAGAGCTGAAAGAGCCGAGCAGTGCACTTTAAGCGTGTTAAGTTGAAGGCCTCTCTCCAGGCCTGCTTGTAGGAAACCCAAAACCTGAGATACGGAAGGGGAACTTAAATCTTGAACCGTGGAATTACCCCATCGTGCAAAGGCTTCCCATACTTTATGGTATGTAGAAGAAGTAGAAGGATTCCTGGAACGTAACAGGGTTGAGATAACCTGGTCTGAAAGGCCATGTTCAACTAGAGACTTCCTCTCAATAGCCATGCATGGAGCCTGAATTTGTGAGGCTCCGGATGAAACACTGGTCCCTGAAACAGCAGGTCTTCTGAGACTGGAAGTTCCCAAGGCAGGTCCATCGATAACCTCTGTAACAGGGGAAACCAAGGGCGACGAGGCCAGAAGGGAAGGACCGCTATCACCATGCAATGTTCCTTGGAGATCTTTCTCAGAACAGCGTGTATGAGGGGAATCGGAGGAAAGACATAAGCCAGATTGAACCCCCAATTGATGGATAGAGCATCTTGAGCAACCGCCTTCGGATGGTATCTCCTCGACACAAAGCATGGTACCTGCGCATTCCGAATGGTCGCCATGAGGTCCACTTGGGGAAGACCCCACTTCTGGACCAACTGGGTGAAGATCCTCCTGGAAAGTTGCCATTCTGAAGCTTCTATCAGGTGTCTGCTGAGGAAATCCGCTAATACATTCTCCTTCCCTGGAAGATAGGTGGCACACAGGCCCTCCACATGATACTGAGCCCAGGTCATAATGGGAACGATTTCTCTCATCAGGGCTACACTCCTTGTTCCGCCTTGATGGTTTATGTAGGCAGCAGCTGCTTTGTTGTCCACTCTCAACTTGACCCAGCAATGCCTGATGACATGTTGAAAATGAAGAAGGGCCAGGAAAGTAGCTCTTAGTTCTCTGATGTTGGAAGGTAAGCATTGAGTTTTCGGAGGCCATTTTGCTTGAAAAAATCTATTGCCTAAATGCGCCCCCCAACCTGTCAGACTGGCATCCGTCGTAATGACCACCCAATCTATTTCCCGCAGGGGGAACCCTCGGGAGATATTTTCCCACGACATCCACCAAAGGAGCTTCTGTTTCAGAACCAAAGGAATGCGAATCAGCATCTCCCAATCCCTTGAGCTGGTCCTGAAATTTTCCAGAAAAAATTGCTGAAGAGGGCGAAGGTTCCACTGAGCCCACCTGACAAGCTCTATTGTGGAGGAAAGAGTCCCCAGGAGCCTCATAAACTCTCTTGCCGAGGCTGAAGTCTTCAGTCTGAAGTCCCTTATCCGATCTTGCAGCACGATCTTTCTGTCGTGTGCGAGGGATACAATCGCCGTGTCTGTATTGAAATTTGCTCCCAGGAATATCAGTTCTCTTGAAGGATGCAAGTGACTCTTCTCGTAATTGATGAGCCAGCCGAAATGAGAGAGAGTGTCGAGGACTAGTCGTCTGTGTTGAAATATTAATCCTCGGTCCGGGGCCACAACCAGGATGTCGTCCAGGTAGTGGAACACCGCTACACCTTCTTTTCTGAGCAAGGCAATGATGGTGACCAGAACCTTCGAGAAGGTCCTTGGGGCCATACTTATACCAAACGGAAGGGCCTGAAATTGAAAGTGTTCTTTCCGGACACAAAATCTGAGAAACCATTGATGGGCGATCGTGATCGGGACATGAAAATAGGCATCCCTGAGATCTATAGATATCATCCAATCTTGGTGATGAACAACAGGAATGATGGAGCGAATGGATTCCATGCGAAATCTTCTGACTCTTAGATAAAGGTTGAGCTGGTGGAGGTCTAGAATAGGTCTCCATTTTCCTTCCGGCATCTTGACCAAAAACAGGGGAGAATAATAACCCTGGAATCTTTCTCTTATGGGTACAGGCACGATGGCTTTTTCCATAAGCAGATTGTAGACATAAAGATTCAGAATCTCTCTTTTTTGGATGTTGGCAGGAAGCCTTGTGCAAATAAACCTTGGTGGAGGCGGATATTCTTCGAATTCCAGATGATAACCTCCGCTGATAATGGATCTCAACCAAGCATCTGGAATGATTTCCCAGGCCCTCTGGAAGAATGAAAGACGTGCTCCCACTTGAGGAGCCTGGAGTAAGCCACCTTCAGAACTGCTTGTTGGGGCGAAAGGAAGAAGTCTGCGTCTTGCCCCTAGAGGATTTTACATTCTGGCCGCTCTTCCAATTGGAATGCCTCGAGAATTCTCTGCCCGGTCTGTAGGTCTTACTTTCCCTAAAGTAGCCTTGATCCCTGAAAGGTCTGTGGTCCAAATGAGGTCTCTTAGGACGTCTATCTTGTGGCAGCATAACCTGTTTAACCTCGGCCGCTTTTTTAATAGCTTCATCCAGCGGTTTTCCAAAAAGCACTTCCCCCATAAAGGGAAGTGAGCATAAATTATTCTTAGAGGAAAGGTCTGCCCCCCAGGACCTCAGCCAAAGCGCCCTTCTAGCGGTGACTGAATGAGCCATAACCTTAGAAAGAATTCTAATGAGGTCAGTGGAGGATTCCAAAAGCCAGTCACTGGCGAGTTTGATATCTCTTAAGGATTCAGCCAACTGACGTCTACTAACACTTTTATCGATGTCATCCTCCAAGTCAAGCAACCAGGAACGCATGGCTCTAGACAAAGCAGAAATGGATACAGCCGGGTGGCAACCTAAACCTGCTGTCATAAAAGCTTTAGATAAATCAGCGTCAATCCTTTTATCCATGGGCTCCTTAAGGGAAGCATTGCTATCAATCGGGAGCGTAGATCTTTTAGCAACCTTAATGATAGGAGCATCAACTTTAGGAACCGTAGTCCACATTCTGGAATCCTCCTCTTTGATCGGATATAACTTCGAAAGCCTTCCTTGACTAGTAATCCTCTTGCTGGGAATTTTCCACTCGTTCTTCATCAGTTCTTTAATAGAGCTGTGAACTGGGAAGGAATGTCTTTTCTTATGCAAATCACCAAAGTGTCTGTCAGAAGCTGAACATTCTTTGGCCTCTTCCGGCAAATCCAATGTTCTTCTAACAGCCATAATCAAATGCTCCATAGTTTTGGAGTCCAAGGAGCAAGGTTGTTCCATATACTCCTCTTCACTGGAAGAGATTTGCTCTAAATCCAGGTAAGCTGAAGGCTGTCTGTATTCATCTTCAGACTGATCTGAATCAATGCCGAAGGTCTCACCTCTTGATCTCTTATTCTTGTGAGATTCAGCAATTCCCTCCACCACTTGTTTAATCCAGTAAGCCATATCTTTGGCTGAGGAGGTAGAGGCTTGCGGTGACTTCTGGCGATCAGATTCTCCTGCGACCATGGCTAAGCATCTTCTGCAGAGCCTGCAGTTATCCATAGGCCTTGCTCCACATCCAGGGCAGGCTGCCGGTTTTTCCCTTCTCCTCGATGGGGATCTGGGACAGGACCGGTCACGAGGGCTGTAAGACACAGAAGTCATGAGACTGTACCCTCTATGCACTCTTTTTAGTAACGTGAAGAAAAAATAAAAATAAAAATGTTGCTCACCTATGACCTATTGCAGATCTCGTTGATTTTGCAGAAGGGGATGATGGATCCATACTGACTGTAGGGCTAAGAACATTAAAAAAAAAATAATGTATTCTCAGCCCAATATTATGAAGCTTTGTAAAAAAAAAAAAAAGTAATTCACTTACCTGCAGAGCTTTAATAACAGCCTACTAGAGCACTGTATCTTTGAAGGGAAAGAAAACAAGCGTTTTTTAGTCTAAATACCGCCATTTAAAATTTCCCGCTCTGCCCCTTTAAAGGATCGCACATGCTCACTTGGTCGCGAGATCGCGAAACCGCCATTTTGGATATGGGCAAAATTCACTCTGAGTCCGGTCGGACGCATTGCGCATGCGCGAGCGTCTTACCTTCATGCTGATCGTCTGATCGAGGTCTGCATCACACACAGGACGCCAGAGGATTCCCACAGCCTGTGGAACTAACCACCCAGGCTCCCAGGGGTTCCCAACTCCGTGGAGAATGGGCTACATGTGCCTGGGCTTCCTGAGGAGGGAGGCTGACCTCCACAGGGACAAGACCATATCAAACATGGTCAGGTGAGCAAAAAAAAAAAAATTATCCAGATAAAACTGGAAAAAATAAATCAAAAACTGTCCTAGGGCTAGGAGGACAGGAAAAGACTGAGGTGTGGAGGATACTGGGGTGCCTTATATACTGGGGGAAGGTAGGCTTAATTGTTTGATTGTTTGTGTTTCCTGTCCTGAGGGTTAGAGGGAGGAGCTAAACCCATATGTTAAATGCTGCCATGATTAGCCAGGAAAAAAAAAATAAAAAAATTCCATTGAATAATCTCGATTACAACTGTAATTGTTTAGGTTTATAAAAAATTACTCCCTGGTTAAAGTACAATTTACTTCCACAATTTTTCTCTGTATACTTATAACAAAATAATGACACCAAGTATTTTATTACCACTTTCCTCTATTAACATAAATAAAAAAAATATTAAACTGACCCCACTGTCCTGTTGCACAAAGATGCATTCTTTGCATCACTTGGTATTGAAGGGTTGCTTTTTTTTGTATCTTTGAACCTATGTTTCACAGTGAGTAATTGCTTTTGCTTGTGTTCTAGTTCAATCCAATTTCTTCCTGACTTTGTAGCTGTGTTCCCACTTACCTTTTTTGCAAGTCCTATATTTGGACAAAACACAATTATTTTAATTACATTTGTTAACTGAGGAGCTCAAAAGACCTCCAGTTTGAGTGTTTAGATGTCCATGATAAAATAACTTGGATTACTTTTTATTGTTCTTGGCATGTCCAAACAAAATTAGTACCCCTTGATTCTCTGTATCCTATTTAGTCAGACAGTTTAGACAAATTATTTTAATTATCTTTACAATTATTGGTTTTCTTTTACTTTGCATCAGTCTGTGATCCTCTCTCTCTCCATTCTAATCCTATCTCAGTTTAAGAATAGGGTGAGTTGTAGTCTTCTATCACTTTCCCAAGTCTTCCTGAATGAAAGCTAGGGCAATTGTAGTCCACAAAAAGACCGCATGCTGTTAGATCTCTTCTGTTGCATTGAATTCTTTTATTAAGCCTTTCTCTGTTATAGTACAATGTACAGAAGGGCAGTTTACAGGAGTTACACAAGTTTTTCAGGTTTTTTTTCCAGCATGCAATACATATACCACATGAGATATTACTGTTGGGGCTATTGAAGTTCCAGTGTTACTGATTTAGAGTGAGTTAACCCCAAGGTCTGTGTTCCAGTGCTGGATCTCTCTGTCCCTCTGTCCTTTCATTTGCTCAAATTCTGGAAACCAATTGGCTGAGGTCCTCAGCTGACCGGTCTCAGCCAGTCAGGTGTGCCACTGCCAGAGCCTTTCAGTTCCCAAATTTAAGCAAGCAAATAAACCGAGAGATCCAGTGATGGAACACAGCCTTTGGGGTAAATGTTCCTGTCCCACTTAGTCCGGCTATGTAAAACATTGCAGTTTCTGAGAAACTGGAGCCACTAGATGCGTTCCAAGATAGTAAGGGACTCAGAGGGGAGGGCCTAATGCACTGACCGCCTAGTGCATTGGATCCACCATCGGAAGAGTGGGAGCACCAACCCAGCACCATAGGACATCGGCACAAGAGTCGGTTACCTAAATAACGGGGTTTTAACCCTTCATATGCCGGAGGCGGGACCAAGGTACAGGTGACAAGTGGGCACGGTAGTGTTAGGATTTGGTTTCCTAACCCTGTATAATCTCTTTAAACCGTTAAAGATTGGTTTAACCCCTAATTGTGAGCCAGAGCCAGGGACGTCCTTCTCAAATTAAATTTGATTATGCAATATATTTGCATTTTGTAAATTAGATTCTAACTATATGTAATTCGTAGACATAAAGACTGCTATAGACATGTACTTTGTGATAGGATCTCCTCCCTCCCCAGAATAAATAAGGGGTTCAGACAAGGGTTTTTAATGCCACTAGGATGGTAGATCATGTTAACTTGTCTACCAATCCCTTATAACGTTTTGGCCACCCCAGCTGTCGAGCTAAAATCAACCAACACTGAGAAATGCTGTCCTTGGGGATTTGTTTGTAGAACATTCAGTAGATCACAGCTAAGAAATAATACAGTGTTGCTAACATGTCCTAACTTGCTTATACATCAGAAAGGATTCCAGAAATAACATACAGGCTTGGTTTCCCACACAGGATCTAATTTGCCCATACAGTTTCAGAATATAGAATATTTGCAGTCTTATTTTTTTATTTTAGGTTGGTTCAGGTTCAGTGAATCTTTAAGTACTAATGTACTTCCGGCACTAGACATTTTACAACATGCTTGCATAAATACTATTTAAATGATTAGTATTGACAGATGACAATTTTATGTCATTCATCATGTAAGGTGTTGAATATGTTCCTCCAATACGGACCTAGCACATAATGATCACACCAGATATCTAGCATTGATCCAACAATTCCCTACCTTCCTTGGCATCTCAAACACTCTTTTGAGTGGTCTGCTGAAATCCTACGCAACATCTAGAGAGATCCTGGTGCATGCTAAATGGTGGCTCTTGAATTTTTCCTTATTGTCTAACCAGTTCAAGGACAGTAAGGAGCGATCAGAGATCTTTGTGGTTTGGACTAGCGTTATTTATTAATTTGAATCCCCTTGAGGCTGATCCGGCCCCCCTCCCTTCGGGTCATGTGATCGCAATCACATGACCGGAATAGCCGGCTTGTGCAGTGCCTGCAGGGGGAGTGCCTGAGCTCTCAGGCTGTCTTACTCATGCCTGCACAAAAGTTTAGAAAAGCAATTAAAGTTAGTAAAAAGGAGAGAGAGAGAGAGTGTGTGTGTGTGTGTATATATGTATGTATGTATGTATGTATATATATATATATATATATATATATATATATATATATATATATACTACAATACCTTGCACTCAAGCTGCAAAAAAATGTTCTTAGCCGGGTGCACAACCAAGGCTCCAAAATAGATAGCAGAAAGTAGATGGCTGCACTCACAGTCTTCAAAGTAAAATTAACTTTTCTTATAACATTTTAAAATCAGGATCAACATTTCAGTCCTCTCCAAGGACTGAAACATTGATCCTGATTTTAAAATGTTATAATAAAAGTAAATTTTTACTATTTATATATATATATATATATATATATATATATATGTGTGTGTGTGTGTGTGTGTGTGTGTGTGTGTGTGTATATGATCTAATGATAAAGTACTTTTATATACACATACACAATCCATTATTCTAAGTGTATTTTAATAAAATATATAATTATATATATATATATATTAATATTAAAATACACTTAGAATGACTTTAATTTTAAATATATATATATATATATATATATATATAGAAAATCCAACAAGGTAGCAGCACTCACGGAATAATTTTAAAATCCAATCTTTATTTAGAACATGTTAAAATGAGGTCGACGTTTCAGTCCCACAAACAGGACTTTCCGGTTCTCAAGGCATATTACAGCGTGAGTGCAAGAACTTTCTCCTTTATATATATATATATAGATATATAGATATATAGATATATAGATATAGAGAGAGAGAGAATAATAAAATTACATTGAAAAAAACTTATATACCGGTTTAAATTTGTTCTAACTGTATTTTGATATTAATATACATATATATTTAAATTAAAATACACTTAGAATGACATAAATACATATAGTAAAAAATGAGAAACCAGCTCCCTATCTACTAAACAACTACTTTTGTGCTGACAGATGTTGTAAGTTTTATTAAAAACACCTAATCTTGGCAAAAAACAATGGGGATTAGTTACATTATATGATCATATATTACATAAGTCTGCCACAATGTCAATGTACCCCATATTCGGCAGGTCCTACTCTAACTGCCTAATGCCTGCTAAATTATCTACTCACTTGGGAAAATCCTCTCGAGTTCTCTGCAGTACAAGGCCAAATTGGATCCTGAGATGAGGCACCTGTATGAAAAAAATGAGAAACCAGCGCACTCCCTAGATACTAAACAGCTACTTTTCTGAATACATATATCCCCATAACAACCGCAGACGTACTAAGTACGTCCGACAAAAAATGGTAGTTAAGGACCGCGGATGTACCTAGTACGTCCGTGGCAAATAGGAGCCCTGGATTTACCTGGACCGGCGATCCTGGTCGGTTGGGACTGCCAGAGACCCCAGCAGTTCCCCTGCAGCAGCTCCGGCCCTCCAGGGCCATGTGATCACCATGATCACATCGCTGCAATAGGAGTCTACGGAGCTGCCAGCAGGGAGACTGTCTGAGCTGTTGGGCAGTCCCCCAGGCTGCTAAAAAGTAAAATAAAATAATAAAATAAATATATTATACATATATTATATTATAAAATAATTAAAGCCTTTTTTAGTATATTATACATATATAATGCATATATATGATTTAATCATTAGTGTACTTTGAGATATATACACATATAAAATGATTTGATTATTTTATAATGTATGTGTATACACACACACACACACTCTACATATATACTTAACTATTAACTACATAATTATTTGATTTTTATTAATTATAATTTGAGGGACCTGCCTGACAACCCAGGCAGACAGTCCAGAGAATTGAATTGGCAAGCCCTATATTTAACCTTATAACTTTCCAAAACACCATAAACCCTTTACATGGGGGGTACTGTTATACTCGGGAGATTTTGCTGAACACAAATCTGAGTAGTTTAAAAAATGAAACTTATCAGGATGATATCACCAGTAAAGTAAAAGGAAAACAACTAATAAAAAAGCTAACTTTGGCCAGCGTTTGGTGACTAACTGGCTATTACAAAAGACTGGATATGCCTCATTTTGAATACCCTGGGTTGTCTACAATTGAAAATGGTATGCCATGATGAGGTTAATTCACATTCCTGGGCTACCATATGGTCTCAAAAGGCAACCTAGACAGAGCAAACTGAACTGGGCAAGCTCTATATTGACCCTGTAACTTTCTAAAACACCATAAAACCTGTACATGGGCGGTATTGTTATACTCGGGAGACTTCGCCGAACACAAATATGAGTGTTTTAAAAAGTAAAACGTATCACGACGATGAAATTACCAGTAAAAGTGCAGTTTTTGTGTTTGAGACCAAGCTGGACATTTTGAATACCCTGGGAAGTCAGCTTTTTCAAATGGTAGGTCATGGTGGGGTTAATTTTCATTTCTGGGCTGCTATACGGTCTCAAAGGCAACATCGGCCCAGCAAACCAATCTGGCAAATTTCAATGTGCAAACATGGAAAAGGGGAAAGCCCTACATTTGACCCTTTTAAGTTTGCAAAAACTTATAAAACCTGTACATTGGGGGTACTGTTGTACTCAGGAGATGTTGCTGAACACATATTGGGGTGTTCATTGTCAGAAACACATAAAAGGAACTGAGAATCCATGCAATGTACAATGTGAGAGAAAAATATCATAAACAAATGACTACCCAAACGTTTGACAAAGACTGTTGGTAGAATTAGTGCATGGAAAGTGTTAAAATACCACCATTTGAAATACCCTAGGGTGTCTACTTTTCAAAACTATATGGTTTGATGGTGTAAATTACATTGGCCGGCAAGTGTCCCAAATAGGACATGGGTGCATGATGACCAGCTGTGAAAATTCCTAGTTGGAAAACTGGAATGAGCACCCTCCAAATAAGGTCTTTTAGCCCCCAGAGAACCCAACACACCTATACATGGGTAGTATAACTGTACTCAGTAGATGTTGCTGACCACATAAGGGGGTGTTCTTTGGCAGTAACCCTTAAATTTCTCCGTACGTCTATTCTTTAATTGACATGTGTGTCCAAAAATCACCAATTATTGTTATTTTTTTTTATTATTTGCCATTGTTTGGTTGTAAAATGGTTGCATGAAAAGAGTCAAATACCCCACATTTAATACCTTAGGTTGTCTTCTATAAAAAAATATATACAAGTGAAGGGTTATTCTGGGTTTCCTGACAAAAATTAATCTTGCCTTAAAGGGAAACTCCAGTGCCAGAAAAACGATCCGTTTTTCTGGCACTGGAGGGTCCCTCTCCCTCCCACCCCCCAATCCCCGGTTACTGAAGGGGTGAAAACCCCTTCAGTGACTTACCTGAGGCAGCGGCGATGTCCCTCACCGCTGTCTCCTCCTCCGCGACGCTCCTCCTTGTGATCGCGTCGGCCGGTGGGCGAGACTGATCTCGCCCACCGGCCGAGGAGACCTAATGCGCATGCGCGGAAATGCCGTGCATGCGCATTACGTCTCCCCATAGGAAAGCATTGAAAAATCATTTCAATGCTTTCCTATGGGGTTTTGAGCGACGCTGGAGGTCCTCACACAACGTGAGGACGTCCAGCGACGCTCTAGCACAGGTTTCCTATGCTAGAAACTAGGAAGTGACTTCTAGAGGTGGAGTTAACCCTGCAATGTAATTATTGCAGTTTATGAAAAACTGCAATAATTACACTTGCAGGGTTAAGGGTAGTGGGAGTTGGCACCCAGACCACTCCAATGAGCAGAAGTGGTCTGGGTGCCTGGAGTGTCCCTTTAATATTGAAGAAAAAAAACTAATGGTTCGGAAATAGCAAAGTGCTACTTGTACTATTGCCCTATAACTTGCAAAAAAAAAAGCTAAGAACATGTTAACATTAGGTATTTCTAAACTCAGGACAAAATTTAGAAACTATTTAGCACATGTGTTTTTTGGCGGTAGTAGATGCATAACAGGGCTCAAAGTTAGAAAAAGTTTTTTTTTTTTTTTTTTTTTATTCATCATATTTTATAAAAAAAAAAAAAAAAAAAATAATAGTAAATTATATGATGAAAATAATGGTGTCTTTAGAGAGACCATTTAATGGCCAGAAAAACGGTATATAATATGTGTGGGTACAGTAAATGAGTAAGAGGAAAATTACCGCTAAACACAAACACCGCAGAAATGTAAAAACAACCCCTGTCCTTAACAGTAAGGTCTGGTCACTGAGGGGTTAAAAAATGTTTAGGTTATTTTTATTTTTTTATTAACCAGTCTTTTTTATTTTTTTTCTAAATTATATTTAAAATAGTAATGAATTAAATATATATAAATATATATAAATATATATATATATATATATATATATATATATATATATATGTTCAAAACCTATTTAAAAATTTATATTTTTTTAATGTTATTTTATCTTTGTATTCCTAAATCACAAAATGTATGTAAAGTCTTCCTGAAGGAGACTGTTCCACCATATGTTACAGAAGAGCTTTGATGACACTATGGCAGGTTGATGTATTTTGAAATAATTTGTAACTGTCTGGAAATGTGCTCCTGATGACTTTTTGCTATTGAAGCTTTGAGTGTTGGGTTACTCTTTGATCTTGTTGATATGAACTCAATGGTCTGTTTAAATGAATGTAATTTAAATGAACTATGTTCCAAGCTAGAAGAAAGTGATTTTTAATAAGCAGCATTTTCCCGTTTTTTTCTTGTCTACTATATTCATGTATGCATAGAATCTTCAGTTAAAAGTGCACATGATATGAGTAAGCTCTGGCGTGGGCATTCTGCATAGGAAAATTGTGATCAATGGTGACAGCAAATAAATCACATTATCACTTATACTTGTATCACAAAATTAGTTCTAAAATTGAAATACAGTCAATCAATCTGGTAACCCTCACACTATGCACATACTGACAGCTGACACTTTGGATTTGAAGACCCAAGAATAGATGGGTGAATCA
This sequence comes from Pelobates fuscus, assembly GCF_036172605.1. NCBI lineage: Eukaryota > Metazoa > Chordata > Amphibia > Anura > Pelobatidae > Pelobates > Pelobates fuscus. Next base: position 83,859,065 of record NC_086321.1, on the reverse strand, counting down.
GCCATGCTGTTGTAAAGCTAGTTGGAACATGCCCATGTACACTGCAAACCAAATTTTCCCTGATGATCTCTCATGAGATGCAGTACGCCTTAACATAGTTTTAGGCAATTTGTCACAAGATCAGTAGTGGTTTAATGAGCATGAAGTCTCTTGACGGAACGTTCAGCAGCTCTCATGTCACTAAGGTTATTCCAAAATTGGCTTTAGTGATAGAAAATAATTGGCAAAAAAAAGAGAAATGTACATGGAATCCTTCTGCTTTGTATTCCCCTTTGAACTGTCAGTGATTCATAGTTGCAATGTTTAGTTAATTCCTCTTGAACTGGCGGTAATGTGTTTTTTTTGTTGTTGTTTGTTTTATTTTGTTGGTTTCAATTTATTCTCGAATGAATAGACAACTCGGGAAACCCTTCGATGGTCAACATAGTATATTAGGAAGAAAAATATTAACTATTATTAAAACACTACACTTTGTTTTCAGCAGTCCTTAAGGAAGATGGAACATTACTCAGGTGCTAGGGTTATTGATTTTGTGTAGCTTTTTTATATTTTGGCTGTTAAGAATTTCTGTTTCTGTAGCAATTTATAGCAAATGAATTTGTTAGAAAATGGATTACATATTGCTTGAAATTGTAGAGCAAGGAGTTATTTTGTAACTACATTTTTTTTTTTTTAAGTAAAAAAAAAAAAAAACACTAGTTTTAGGAATATAAATGTATATTCCTGACTCTATAGTGCCCTAGTCACGGTTAGGTGACCAGGCCCTACTGCCAGGGTTAAAAAAGGGTGAATTTTACTTACTTTACTTGCAACGCTCATCCTCTGGGGTTTTGCTCCTCTTCTTTGGCGGAGATCATCACGATTGATGATCTCAGACAATCCAATGTTTTCCAATAGAATAGTATTGGGAGGCTAGTGCGCATGCTTGGCAAAGCACTGCAGTGTGCCGCCAGGCAGATTAACCCTGCAATGAAAACATTGCCTTTCCTGCAATGCCAAGATGACATCCAGTCCACTTCATTGAGATGAAATGGTCTGGTTGCCTACAGAGTCCCTTTTAAGTTTCAAAATGAAATGCAATGAAGTACATTATTCACGAAAGTGTGGTTATGCACAGCACACGCATAGAGGGTAACACAATAAGAGAGGTTCTAAAAAAAAAAATGCAATACATATAAGAACATCACAAAAATGGAAAAAAAAGTCATGTTTTGGTTGCAATGGAGTTGCACATGGCTGGCCTACATGTCTTGCTAAAGTATAGTGTCGGTTTAAGCCTAAGTTATACTTTCATGTAATAAGCGTGTTTTTTTTTCTCCCCATTATGTTATGAGGCATTGAAATAATGTAAGCAAGAGAGGCTAAGGCTACTAGGCATACATAGAATTCTGTTCTTTCTTACACCTCATTCAAAGCGGTTACTAGCATTCTTATTTTGTTTTATTTTATCGTATTATTTAAAAAAAAAAAAAAAAGTGCAACCTACAATATGTCCGTTATTATGATGGTATTCCTATTCACTTAATTTGGATATTATGACTCTGCGTAGGCCATTCTACATGCTTGTCTGATAACCTAATATTTTGTTACTATCCCTGTGGTATTAAAGGAACACTTTAGTTACTTAATTTACTTTAGCTAAATAAAGCAGTTTTAGTGTATAGATCATTCCCCTGCAATTTCACTGCTCAATTCACTGTCATTTAGGAGTTAAATCACTTTGTTTCTGTTTATGCAGCCCTAGCCACACCTCCCCTGGCTATGATTGACAGAGCCTGCATGAAAAAAAAACTGGTCTCACTTTCAAACAGATGTAATTTACCCTAAATAATTGTATCTCAATCTCTAAATTGAACTTTAATCACATACAGGAGGCTCTTGCAGGGTCTAGCAAGCTATTAACATAGCAGGGGATAAGAAAATCTTAATTAAACAGAACGCTTAAAGAAAGCTTAAATAGGGCTCTCTTTACAGGAAATGTTTATGGAAGGCTGTGCAAGTCACATGCAAGGAGGTGTGACTAGGGTTCATAAACAAAGGGATTTAACTCCTAAATGGCAGAGGATTGAGCAGTGAGGCTGCACTGGCATGTTCCATACACCAAAACTGCTTCATTAAGCTTAAGTTGTTCAGGTGACTATAGTGTCCCTTTAACCCCTTAAAGGACACATGACATGTGTGACATGTCATGATTCCCTTTTATTCCAGAAGTTTGGTCCTTAACCCCTTAAGGACACAACTTCTGGAATAAAAGGGAATCATGACGGAATATTTCCGTCATGTGTGGTTAATCTACCCAAAAAATATTATATATATTATTTATAAATGTATGCGCAGGGTGCAGCGGTGTCACAGTGATCTTAAATTCTGAACAAATTTGCAGAATTGTAAGATGCAAGAGTAGTGTTATTGCTAATAAACATTTTTTGCTATTTGTGTTTTCTACTTTTTAAAGGAACTCTCTAAGCTCTAAAACGACCCATAAATAGTCAGCTTGTTTTACAATTGTCTTACTTCCTACCTGGGTTCTGCTATGCGCGAACTCCCACCTATCTCCTATTGTCTTAGAGCCAAAAGCTTCTGCACTGAAGTTTTGTTAGCTCTTCTGAGCTAAGCCCTGCGTTGCGGTTGGCTCAATGACTTAAATTGTCAGATGATTGCAGAGCCTCTTCACATGTAAGAAGTCAAACCCTTCAAGCTGTGTAGTGGTTCTAGTGTTTGGAGTATTTTTTGTAATACTTTTGTGCCTTTTTTATTTTTTTATTTTACTTTTAAGAAACAAAACAAAACTTGAGCAATCACATTGTTCCAATAAGATAGAAACAACTATCGTTTGGTGTTATGCCATTGTGAGTTGCCCGGGTTGTTATCAGTGCTCTATAATATGCACGTCCAAAAACCATGGTACTGAAGGCCAGAAAAGCATAACCTGCAGTTGTTGCATCTCAACTGTCTGCCTTCCTATTGGGAATTGTAGTCTAAGTACAGATAGTTCTGCAGATTGCATAATTGTGGTATAGTCGAGCAGACTGAAGGTCATCATCACAGTGGTTTTGTTTTAAGATTTTTGATACAACTGTTTCAATGATCATTTGGAAGTTTACTCATTTAAGTACAAAAACGGTATTTAAGGTTTGCTTTTTGTATCGAACACTTTATAAATGTGATAACATCTGGTGTGAGGGAAAGAATTTTGACGCACGTTGTGGTGTTTGTAGTGTGAGAACGGTTTGTAATTTGAGATTACAACACTGTTTCATATTTTTGCCAAATACTTGGATTTTACAAGCTTTTTTTTAATTTTTAATGTAACTAGTAACCATGAATAAGAAGGTTTATAAAATCTTTCAACCATGGATCTAACATTGCTCAGATCATATAATAAAAAAAACCTGAAATTATAGTACTGAGAAAAAAAAAACTAATGTGTAAGGAATTGTCATAATACTGTATAACAAATAGAATATTGTTGTTAATGATATGGTGCAAATTAATAGTCAATAATTTTCCAATATACCTTGTGTTTGCCAAACAGTTTGCAAAGAAGTGCCCTAAAGCAGTTCAGCTGGATTAAGTGCCTCATGCCTAAAGAGTGTGTCCTTTTTTCCATTGACAAAAAATGCACATTTCAGTAGAAATTTACACTTTTTTTTTTTTTAAATAAATAAATTAACCTTGTTCTAACCCCCAGGTTGTCAATCATTCTCACTGAGCTGCGTTAGAAAGTCTGTAATAGGACAGCCAAGTGTTTTTTTTTTTTTTAAGATATAACCCAATGAAAAAATGCATGATGTTTTAACTGGGCATATAACTACTAAACAATGATTTTCTGTTGTCAGAGGGAGCAGTACAATATTGCATAAAACTTTTCTCACACTTTTATGAACCACACTTCCTCATCCTGTATCTATAGGCCTAATATTAGCAATTAAACTTTAGGTGCTGCTTATGTGTGCAAATGTACTGTACCCCTATGTTCTCTTTAGTGTAAGTGCACCTTTGTATTTTGTATTCTGTGGTTGCGTCAGGATATGTTAAAGGGACACTATAGTCACCTGAACAACTTTAGCTTAATGAATCGGGTTTGGTGTATAGAACATGCCCCTGCAGCCTCACTGCTCAATCCTCTGCCATTTAGGAGTTAAATCCCTTTGTTTATGAACCCTAGTCACACCTCCCTGCATGTGACCTTCCATAAACACTTCCTGTAAAGAGAGCCCTATTTAGGCTTTCTTTATTGCAAGTTCTGTTTAATTAAGATTTTCTTATCCCCTGCTATGTTAATAGCTTGCTAGACCCCGCAAGAGTCTCCTGTATGTGAATAAAGTCCAATTTAGAGATTGAGATAGAATTATTTAAAGGAAAATAACATCTGTTTGAAAGTGAAACCAGTTTTTTTTTTTCATGCAGGCTCTGTCAATCATAGCCAGGGGAGGTGTGGCTAGGGCTGTATAAACAGAAACAAAGTGATTTAACTCCTAAATGACAGTGAATTGAGCAGTGAAATTGCAGGGGAATGATCTATACACTAAAACTGCTTTATGTAGCTAAAGTAATTTACGTGACTGTAGTGTTTCTTTAAGTGTGTGCGTGGAGTTTTTTTTTGTTGGTTTTTAGTCTGAAGTTCTTCTCTTTATTTTTATTTTTTATTTTTTGGCAGTGTGTCTAACTGTACAATATCTCATGTGAATGTGTCTGAACAGCCTTACAAATGTGATTAAAATAAAAATAAAAAAAAATTCAGATCCAAATATAAAGTAGATTCTTTTAAAAAAGCCTTAATTATTGTTATTATTATTGCCATTTATATAGCGCCAACAGATTCCGTAGCTCTTTACAAGATTTTGAGAGGGGGGTTTAACTATAAATAGGACAATTACAAGAAAACGTACAGGTTGAAGAGGACCCTGCTCAAATGAGCTTATAGTCTATAATGGAAATACTTTTGCGTAAGTCATAGGTTAAGCCTTGTTCACACTAAGACCTATCATATTAATAACTACAAAGTGGAAGTAATGTCTTTACTACAATAAAAAAAAACGTATCTTTTTGAATGGCCGCAGGGAAAGTCATGTGATAGGTAGTTGATCAGCCAGGGCTCGTTAAATCTTCAGTCATTAGTCAAAACGTAATGGTCGTAATGATCGATGAAGCATTGAATGAAATCCAGTATCCAATAAGGCGTTTTACTTTATGGTGTTAATTATTTTTCATTTCCTTCATTTCTTTTAATATTATTTAATTGCTATATATGTTTATTGTTATAAATATGTATTACTTGAGTGATTTAACGGGACACTAAGCTCCATATCAGCCAATGTTTCCGGCATAGGTTGTGGTGAAAGGAGTTTCCCTCTCCCTTTCTTGCTGCATACAGTTTATTATAACTGAGCAATTTGCCTAAATTACAGCATCTCTAAGCCTATCCCCCTCCCTTAAATATGCCATAAAACTGCATATAGAATAGAATTGTGCCTGAACACTAGCCTTCTATGCAAATTATCATGTCCTCTGGGAGGTTTCTTTATGAAGTTATACAATATAGCCCATGCAGTCTTCTGAAGAAATTCAAGAAACCTTGAAGGTAAAAAATGTACATATTCCATCTTCCTAAAGTGGTAGACTTGGATGTAGATATGAATATGTCTAAATTGTACTTTTTAGGGCAGCATTTGGAGGCAGGGCTGCAATCTGTCAAGGCTGGTAAGGAATTCCAGATGTGCTACAAAGTTGGTCAGACTTGACACCCGAAATTTCCAACTTAATGTTCTTATTTTCCTTACCCAGAAAACTCACATTTAAAAGGGAGTTGTCGCTTCCCAGGATTTCTAATATTGTATTTCCCTATATATGACATATGCTCTGTGAGGTATTACAAATTGATTTCAAATGTAGAAATCCAAACCTCTCTTTCCTGCAACAGAGCTCCGCCATCTGGGCTCCGTGTTAGCATTATTTATGAGAATTCCAAATGAATTATACTTTAAGGCCAGAGTTGCCACAACAAAAACATAGCCGACTTAGACAACTTTTGGCCATTTTGACCTTAAATTTGAAATTCATTTTGAATTCTAACACTATAGTTTTATTTAAATTACTATTTAGCTTCCCTGTTCACACCTGTTTACATACCATTCAGCTCGTGCTGCACCAGTCTCCCTGGCTGAGATCTTCAATATTGATGATCTTGGCTAATACAATGCTGCCCCATGAGCATTGGAAGGCTAGTACGCATGTGCGGCAAAACGCTGTGCAGTGCCAATCAGCATCTTCTTATCGACCTGCATTAAATAAATGCATCTCTATGGGGAGCATGCAGAGTGTGTAGCGCATATAGATGCTAACATCGGTCCAGCAAACATTGCATTGATTTAAGGAAGTGTCTCTAGTGGCTGTCTGAGTGACAGCCACTAGAGGTGTTGATAGGCAGCAATGTAAATACTGCCTTTTATCTGAAAAGTCAGCATTTACAATGCAAAGCCTGCAGGGACATTCTGTAGACACCAGAACCACTACATTGAGCTCAGTGGTTCTGGTTACTGTAGTGTTCTTTTAAGTGAATAATCTTAATTGTTATAAGTTCTGCCTTTTGCCGCTGTCAGCACAGAGAAAGCATAGAGAGGAGGAGGAGAAACAACTTCTCATTTACAACGTGTACCCTGGCTGTGCCTAGAATGATTTTGCTTGTAATATGATTTGCCACATTTTTTATATAAATTTAAAAGAAAACAAAGCATCACAGGAAAAGGGATAATGTGAGTTATAAATTATGTTCAGTGTTTTATGTAATGGCATAATTTCCCGAGTAGTGACAGTCCTTGAAGTCAGTGAGATTTTAATGGATATTCTGTGTCATTAATATATGCACCAGTCTATGGGCTAATTTAAAGAATACTATGGAAACAGATGTGCAAGGCCACCCAGATGTGCATGGTCCAAATAATTTCCACTGTATTCTTACTGACCTCACCGTTAGAGGAAGGAAGTGGGACGCATATTACTTTGCTTTATGAAATTATTGAAATAGTAAAAATCTAAGGAAAGTGAAGGGTGACAGACTCGCCCAGTATGCCATGTTATACTGTCAACTAACAATTACGTGAAAAAGGCTAAAGTGAGCATTAGAAAAATCATGAAAAATATACTTGGGCATCGGAAGATGTCTGAAAGGTGACTAAAAAAAAAACTAATCCCTTTGGAGGATTGTTCATGTCTGAAAATACTCAATTTGTGCAAAGGCTAAATTCAGACTTCAGAGACACTTCAAAACTAATTGGAAATCTTTAAAAATCTTATTTGCTACGGCCCAAGATCAGTAAGAACATTCAATATGTGACATTTCCATTGAAATCAGGAACTGCTGCATTATCCTCAATAGTTCAAAGGGCAATTTGGTGGACTAATTAGACAGCTGACATTGTGCCTAAACAAAAACGAGGGCGCCATGACTTCAAAAACCCCCTTTGGTAACGAGTAAAACACTTTGAATATGTAGAGGTGTATCATATATGTCCCTAAGAAGATAATTCTACATGTTATTCCTATTATTGGAACATTTCTGTAGGCCCTACAGAATCGTATTACAGTTTGCAGGTTTTTCATATGCAATATGGCATCAGTCTGGATACCAGCTTTTCCGTTGTGAGATTTAATAGCTATAGACCATTGAGCAAAATTGAGTTTAAACCCCCCAAAAAATGGGAACAGCCAAATGGTAGTGGACATTTAGCGCCAAATGTTTTTTTCATCTGCTCAGAATTTGAGTTTTGTAATTCAGCTGTAGACTTTCTACATCATAGGTGGTTGTATGCGAACATTAAAAAACAGGGCTCAAATTTTCCACTTTCCCCTAGCCATTGGTGTGGTGTGTGACAATTTAGCCCTGGCGAGTCGAAATTCACCCCCTAATTTAGTATGCCATGTATTATCTAGGCACACAGTGGTCAGTAACTTTTGAGGTATGATTAGTCTTGTAGGACTTTAAATTTTGAGTCTTGGTTTGAGTTGTGTAGGTTTCTTATATATAACAGTCAAAATTTACTATTGTGCATTATGTACATCTCTCAGATAGATCTTAGGAAATGTCCACCTTTGGAGCAGTAATTCGGAGGAATCATATTTGCACACTTTTCCCTAGCTTGATTTGCAATGGGAAACAAAGAAGCATCATATTTCATCCTATATTTCTATACGCACTTATGACCAAGAAATCAAGATGTGATTAAATTGTAGTCGTTCCGCTTTAATTCAAGGGTTTTATTAGAATATTGTGTGAACTTTCACAATTTACAGCAGTTTTTATACATTTGTCTCCCCCCCATTTTCAAGGCTCAAAAGTAATTTGGCAAACTAACATATTTATAAATGGATTAATTATTCTTGAAGGAAAATCCCTTGAATGACTGCTTGAAATCTGGATCCCATGAACATAACCAATTTTTGAATTTCCTCCAAAGTGATACTTTGCTGGATCTTTATTACCGTTCTCTTAAGTTGTGGCTTGTTTGCAGATCTTTCTGCCTTCCATTTTGTATACATCAATTGATTTGAGGTTAGGTGACTGACTCTGCTATATATAATATTCCACTGAAGAATATTTCACACATTTTAGACATTGCCCATCTGATCTGTGGAGCTTTGTCTTATCACGGAATCTAAGCAGATTTTTTGGTTTATATTGTTTCTATACCCCTTTATATTTACCTTCATGGTATCTTCTATTCCTTGTATACTTTTACATTGATACTAGTACCTGATGGGAAATGTTCTTGACTTGGTTAGGTGTCCTGAAGGGGTTTTCCTTCATCGAGAAAATAAATCTGTGATCATCAGCCACAATTGTCTCAATCATCCAGGCCATCTGTTGCTGAGCTCACAGTGTATTTTTATTATTATTATTATTATTATTAAAAAAAAACAGCAAGATTGTTGATTATGCCACTCTTCTTGTTTCTGCTATTTTTTTAATTTATTAACAGCTCTTTGGACCTCATGTTGAGAGTTCTTTGTTAATGAGTGAATCACTCACATTAGACAACTTCTCAGTCAGTTGCCTAATAACTTTTGGTCCCTTTTTAAAAGTAAGGGGCATATAAACCTATAGGAAAATACTTATCTTTTTGCAAATGTTCAATATACATAGTCACCAGTAGATGGTAATGTAGTTCATTTTTAGTTTTTATTGAGGTAGATTTAAAATGTAAAACTGCTAACATAAAACAATAAGCAAAACCCAGTTTTTTTTTATTTTAAGTGCATCAGGAAAGATACATAATATACATATAAAAGAAATGTATTTGTTTTATTTGGGTGGGTTAGTGATTATTGGTGTGTTATTGTGTGTGAGGAAACTGACACACTCTTACTGATTTGACATTCACTGACAAACACATGCACATTCACTGACAGACGACACACACTGATTTGACACACAGTGACACATGCATTCACTATGCAGAGTAGAGAACAGTACACACACACTAAATTGTTTTACTTTTTACAAGGCTACTTAAAATCACCTATCTTAGCAAACGAATATGGGGTTCAGTTCCACCATATGGAAACATAAGCCCACCACTATGTCACAGCACACCAATATTGGTGGATCCTACACTAATATTAACATGGCAGATTAACACGCTAACTGCAATACTTATTGCTTCTTGAGACTCTCTTCAATTTATGCTTTTCTGTGGTCACTTGCAAAGGGTCACCTGTAGTGGGTGGGTGGTGTGCTCAGCCCAATAGTGCACACAAGTACTTATCTTGGCAAAACATGAGGATTCAGTTACACAATATGGCCACATTGTTTTAGGCCCACCACTAGATGGCATCACCCGAATATTGGAGAGTCCAACATATTGGGTTCTCCTCAGGTTATGCTTTGTTGTGGTCACCTCTAAAGGGACACCTATAGTGGGTGGTGTGACCAACCCAATAGGAATCTGCTCTGGGTCCCAAATATACACAGAAAAAAAGACCCACCGATATCTGGGTGCTGTGTTGTATTGGTGGGCTTAACACAATAGACATATTGTGTAACTGAATCTTCATGTTTGTATGTTAAAAATGTAAAACTGTAGAAAGGTAAGTAAAAAAACATTCTTTTGAAATTCAGGAATAATAAAATGTAATAATAAAAAAAGGTACCAATGTAATTAATGAAATTCTAAGTGAATGGATGTAAACTTGTCCTATCATGAAAACATGTGATTTGGTGAAAGTCTAATATGGCAGTAGCACAGAAATCACAAATTCTTGAATTATCACTTACCAAACACTTTAAAAAGGACACACTTTCTACACCAAAACCGCTTTAGTTCAATGAAGAGGTTTTCTTATATCGATCATGTCTCTGCAGTGTAACGGCTCATCTATCAGCCATTTAGGATTTAAATCACTTTGTTTATGCAGCCCTAGCACACCTACATTGGCTGAAACTTACACAGCCTCCTTATTCCTTAAAAATAATCTAGCTTTTTAAACTTTCCTCACTGCACATTGTGTTTAATTTTGGATTTTCTTAACCCCTGATCATTTAAATGCCTGCTAGAGCATCCCAGAGACACCCATGTGTGACAGTGCCGCAAGATCTGATTGAAAAATTAATGGAGCCTGTGCCATTCAGAGTTTAGGAGGCTTAGCTAGTACTACATAAAAAGAAAACAAGTGATTTAACTCCTAAATGGTAGAGAGATCATCAGTGAGACAGCAGGGGCATGCCTATATACACTGCTCCTTTGAAATACTTTGTTTTGTTCTAGGAGGGTTCCTTCAAGACAAAGTGTGATATTGACGTGTGTAAATTTAATTTGTGTGCTGCAGGAATACAAGAAATGATATGTGCTCCAGACAGACAGTGCTGTGTACCTGCGCAAATAAGAAGCCTGGCTGCTTTAGGCAGGTGTGCTATTTGTGCTGTAAGAGGTGAAGGAGAGGAGACACGTGTACAGGTGCTGTCAATTTTTCATTTATGAGCAGCAGCACAAGAATAGGAACAGCCAGGGAATTCTGGTTGCAGTTCAATGGTCCTGTTCTAATTGAAAAATGAATTGTCTGGAATAGTTGTAATAATCTTTATGCTTTGAGCTTATGGAACCCTTCTGTATGCTATGCCATCATAGTGTGTATATATATCACTCTAAACCACTAATAGTTAACCTTGGCATCATATATGGTCCTCAATATATGCCCCTTGGTGCTTGGCCTGATGCTATGCTATCATAGTGTGTATATATATATATCACTCTAAACCACGAAATAGTTAACCTTGGCATCATATATGGTCCTCAATATATGCCCCTTGGTGCTTGGCCTGTAGACTGACCAACGATCATAGAAAATGGAGTTCAGAAACACCAGTTAGCATTGCTACTGTAAATCTGAATAAACATAGAAAAAATGAGATCTGCGCTTCCAGTTATAGTGTGTACCAATGTGCTACAAAACATTTATTTGAAGGAAATAAGACAGGCAAACATTTTGGGTACGAGCTCTTTTTCGATGCAAATGTCCTTAAACATGCAGTTTATATACGATGTGCAATAAATTAAGAACCCAGGTGCCGCTCCCACAGATCAAGTGCAGCTGTTTCTCATTATTTTGCTTTCCTCCACCATCTTGGAGCTCTCGTCTGGTTTCTGGCAAGTGTGGGCGAGTCGTCATGACGTCGGACATCACGCACGCACACTGTGTATGACATTTCAAATTGGTAAAACATTGGTGCACACTACAACTGGAACGCAGACCTAATTTTTTCTATGTTTATTTGGTTTACACTGCTGGAACTACAGTGGGAGGAGCTGCATATTTTTAGTATTGCAATTATCTGTACCTCTGCTCCTTTTCTCTACTGTAAATCTGGGTGTGTATGTAAATAAGCCTTATATATACACATACAGAATCCAGAAAGGACATTGGAATGGAACATTACCTTAGTCGCATCTGGCGTTAAGTGTTTTTGAGATGGAAACGACAGGATTTGGTGATAGACTGAACATGAGGCATGAAAAAGAGGTCGGAGTCAAAGAGAACACCTAGGCAGCGAGCCTGCGTGGTGGAGCTGATGGTAGCACCGTTGACTTGGAGGGAGACAGACACAGGAGTAGCAACACTTGAGAGAGGAAAGACCAGAATATCCGTTTTGGTCAAGTTGAGTTTAACCCCTTAAGGACACATGACGTGTGTGACACGTCATGATTCCATTTTATTTCAGAAGTTTGGTCCTTAAGGGGTTAAGGAAGTGGGCAGCCATCCATTTAGAAATAGCAGAGAGGCAGTCAGTGACACTAGTCAAGAGGGATAGGGAAAGATCAGGAAAGGACAGATTTGCGTGTCATCCACATATAAATGATATTGGAAGCCAAAGGAGCTAATGAGTTTTGAATGCTTAATTAAACACATAATTTACAATGCTCGAATGACAGTGTCGAACGTAAGGTGCAAGGATGGACAAAAAAGTAGATTCTCATCTGTCGTACAAATCCCACAATGCTTTGCCAGCTGGGGATCTACCATTTTCCCATTCTTGCAGGGTTGTACTTAGCAGTGAGCAGTGAGCAGTGTTTGTATGTTTGATTGAATGTTTTTGTATGGAGTATGTGTGTGAAGGTAGGGGTGTATTTGTGTTTATGTACTGTTGCCATTTGAAAGCACTAGTTTACTTGTGTGTAGTGTTTAGTTTTAAATGTAGGGGTGTGTATGTAGTGTTGACATTTGAATGCAGGGCTTTCTCTGTGTGTAGTATTGGAGTTTGAATGCTGAGATGTTTACTCATATACATATACACTGCCACACACACTGACACATCTGGATACACAGACACACAGGCAGATACACACACACACACACACACACACACAAATACACACAGACATACATACAGATACAAACACTGGCACACATACAAATACACAGGTACAGACATGTACATACGCTGTCACAAATACACACTGACACATTTAGATACACAGGCACACATACTAACACACATGCAGATACATACATTGATACACATACACACAATGATACTCATGCATATTTGCAGTGTTCCTTACACAGAGAGAAATACAAACAGATACAATCACTGACACACATGCAAATACAGATACACATACACATGCACACAGATAACTTATACACTCAAAGATCACATTACTATTTTTTAGCTACACCCTCCTCCCGCTTCCATACCTTTTTGGTGCAGGAGGGTTGCTTCCTTAGGGTCCAGTGGCATCAGCCTGTGTGTGATGGCAGTCTGCTCTCCATCCTCCCTGGTCCTGACTGTCTATCTCCTCTCTGGTCCTCCCCTCTGCACGGCTCGTTGGTAAGCTGGGAGGAAGTGACTTGTATTCACTTCCTCCCAGCACTGCGGCTTTACAAAAACCAGAGGGCCCGGTGGTGCTGAGAAAAGTCCGCAGCATCTGACTGGGCTCTTGAGCAAAGATGGCCACTGGATAACCCGAAGTGCATGAGCCACTTGATGGGCACAGTGAGCCGGCGGGCCCTTGTGTGGCTGCACCATTGGTTCTTCCACCACTGGTTCTATAGTCATAATATATTATTGCTTTGAAAGCTGGTGTGCTGTAGTTGTATGTTATATAATATAGAGTTTAGATTGATAGTCATGTGGTGGTTCCTACAGGACTGCATGGGTAGGACATGACCTTGCAAGAGGATACTCTGTGCAAGCAGCACTGCAAATACATATTTTTATCATATATGGTTTATAAATAAAAAACGTAATATTATGTATTTGTTTATATAGGGCTAATAATACGAACAACAATAATTTCTTTCAATGACGCCACATAAAAAATTAAAAATTGGAGTCTGGGTACAGTTTTGCATTGTGATTACTGAAATCGGACTGCCACAAACGGGTTAATTATTATGTAAAGCTGACCTCAGAGACACAAATACTAACCCTTCGTGCTTAAGCAGTAAAATATCTAGATAAAACAAAAATAAGCAATGGGAAAAAAATGCATTAATGGCCTCACTAGCTAACCTTTGTTTTATTTATTAAGAATACATCGTGACAGCTGTATTTATCATTGGTAACAGTATATAACAATATAAGCAGCTAGTGTTGAATGTACTGTTTGATTAATGGTTTCCTTTTTGACTTTGAATATTTACATTGTTTTCACTTGACCTTTTGTATAATTATATAATAACATGGACCATCTGCATGGCACAGTTGTTTTACTTTTTATGTCTTGTGTGTTTTGGTAATTTAAGGAAAGACCTTTTTATAATTCAAGTTTAGAATGTGGTTTTTGGGTATGCGAGTGGGTGAATATATCTGCAGAGTGGAGCTTAAAGCCAATATTCTGTTATGATGAAAAGGGGTCAACTATAAATCATTGCTAGTGATAGGTACAAATAACAATATCTTCCTGTTTACAATTTTGTTTTAATTAAACGACTTAATATAATAAGTAAGTAAAAAGTAGCCAAAAGACTAGAGTAGCTTCTAGGATCACAAGTGCACAGTGCAAGTGCATCCATGAATTTGAGTTTATTTAATTATTTTTGCTAAAAACATAACTCTGATTTTATTTGATTAAACAAGTATGTCCAGGGGGGCGGGGCCTGACAGCCAAGATGGCCGGACGCACATTTTGAGAGCTCCTGCTATGAGGGGCAAAAGTGTGAAACTATCGAGGAAACGAACGATGCTCGCGGCAAGCGGTACCTGTGAACGGACGCAGAACAACACTGCGAACACAACGGTACCAGTCCGGCACCGGAGCACCGCAGCACCGCAGACACACTCAAACTGAACTCGCGGCCTACTCCCGAGCGGGACCTGAGGCCAGAGAGAAACGGCCAACGCACTCACAAGCATAAGCAGAAGCCCACTTCAGCCCTGCTGCCCCCCCCCCCCCCCTGGACCGGCGGGGGTCATCCCGGTCCTCGCTGGGGACGATTACCCCCACCTACTTTCCCAACCAAGCGGCGAAACCCCCAAGCACACGGGACATACAAGGCCCAACTAAAATGGCGGCACGGACGAAGCCGATGACCAAGCACGCATTTATTAAACCACCCAAGCTTACGCTGGACTTTATCGACAGGATGCGTATGTACCTGTGGGTGAGGCTCAAACGACGGAGACAACCCTACAAGCAGGCAATGAGGGAGGTGGTGGCGTGGATCCGCCCGACTATCCGGCGCGAAATGCACTGGAATCCTCCTAGCACCTTCAGAGCACCCTCCAGATCAAAACGGAGTCGCGGCTCACAAAGGCAGGAAACGGCGCCGGGGTCTCCACATGACGACACTCACGACTTCAAACCGTTAAGCGGGACCCGACCCACCTCACACTCACCGGTCCCAGAGACCATCAACCAGCGAAGCACAACCTGGCACACAAATAAGCACAAAGCTAGCTGTGAAGCTGATCGAGATGCACAGAGCCTGAAAGCGGACAGGGAGAGATCCGGGATGGGACACCCACTCAACCGCAGAGGCAGAACCACCAGAACGGGCATTGGGTGAAGTAAAACGGACACGTACTCACTAAGGCCTGTTTGGGCCGCAGAGACTGTCACACCCCACAAGTCGGAGGCCCGAAGAATCACGGACTATAATGCAAGCCACACACCATGTTTTACAGTACCAACCGTGAGCAATGTTTAGTCCATAGTCGACCCCTACTCGGGGAGTACACTCACCCTACATAGCTCGCTGCACACAGGCACCACACACATAATTTCCATACTAACCCTGCCAACCGTTTAACGAATACAAACATACATCATTACATCCGCACACTGACACACATACTTAGCCCGAAAAACAACCACTACACCAAATATGGATGGTACCAGGTTTTCCTCAAATACTATTATTGTGTCATAGCATGTTCCTGTGCCACACCATATGTTTGTGATTTCCTTTACCACGCATTGTTTTGCTTTGCCCTCGCCTGTAACTGTAACTTTTATTTTAAAAATGGTAACCTAGCCTATGCCGCACATACATAACTTACTTATTTATAGCGACTAATCTAAGCCTACACCACACAGATTGAATATTCTTTTCGGACGCCAAAAGTGGGCTAAATAGATAGAACAGCGATGTTGTCTTCAGACATAAGCTTCACCAATACCTCTTAACCGACTAGTCTCAAATCTGGGAAGCTTAAAAAAACATGACGCAACATGCGCACATAGTGCAGCTCCAATAGCCTAACTTACCGAGCATCATAGCATTCTGTGAACCTAACCTGCTTAAAAATACGCCTGTTTGAATTTTTATTATTCTAACCTTTTAATTTAGTAATTCTCAAGCATTTTTAGAAAAATGCCTGCCTACAAACATGTTATACATAGATCGCTTAGACAGGACCGCTAAATCTGTTTGTTACAAACAAAAAATGTGTGCTGATCTTTCCTCAAGCTGACCAACTGTTAACAAATGTCTGATTATATACTTGTCACTGCTGTTGGGGCATGACGAGCCCTCTTGTTATACCTTCATGCACTTCAAAAATAAAGAATTAAAAAAAAAAAAAAAAAAGTATGTCCATATCTCTATAGAGACAGTCTTCTTATATAAAAATAAAAAAAATAAAAAAAAAATTTTAAACTCAAGTTAAATGCGATTTTTCGTTTTCTTATGATCATTACTTATATCCTTAAAAGGTTCCAAATATTGCTTATTGTTGGGATATTTACTTTGTCAAAGAATATAACGAAGTGATGTCAAGCAAGTTTACACAGGGGTTGAAGGGACGAGAATCAGATGCAAATAGTTTTACAGGCTAAAGGAAAGGTAGGTAATTTGCGAGAACGGTATGTTGTCAGGTTTGCAAACGATCTTATTACATACATTGCATACACTAAGCAAAGTATGTGGACTCCTGCCTGATATGATCTTACACAATGAATGTGCAAGGAGGAATTCCTGCAAAGATGTCAAAAAGAGGCATTAAATTATGTAATAGTATTACCTACTATTATGAATTGTACAAGACCAAATAGGCTACCTGCAGCCATCATAATCTGATTTATCTCATATGTGAAGGGTGCTGGCAACCCTGGTGGTTTGTGGAGAAGTGACATGGGGGGGAGAGGGGGGAGGGGGGGGTGCGGTACAATAAAAGAGAGATTCCTTTCCACTTTTTAGAACTGGAAAGGAGAAAGCACAGGTAGTTTTGGGTTGCTGAAGAGTATCTCTAGTAGAAGCAGATAACTGGGTGCTTGGCACAGTGTTAACCATTTGCTGCCCATCCAAGCAATGCTGTTGAATAGAATTTCGTGTAATATTGTCATTTTTATATTTTGTTTCCTTGAAAATGTAGAACTGACCAACATCACACACACACATACCCACACATATTTACACACACACACCCATACATTTTTACTCACACACACACATACATTTTTACACACACACACACACACACACACACACAGAGACCCATAAATATTTACAGACACACAGACACACAGACCCATACATATTACACACACACATAGATATTCATACACACACACATAGATATTTATATACACACACACATAGATATTTATGTGTGAAGCTATTGCTATTTCGTATGGATTTCGTCTATTGCAACTACTGAACGGAGAGCTATATATACGAGGCTCTGGCGGTTCGGGAGGAAACTACCGAAGGAGGTTTAAATACAACTGGTGGCAAGCGGAGGGATTGGAATCCCGAATGGACATTCCAAATCAAGCAAGGGAATGGCTCAGCAGTACCAGCTACTTAAAAGAACCACGCTAAAAGATTTACTGGAAGCTCGAGGCATAGTGGCAAGTAACAAGAAAAAAGCCACGTTAATTACAGAATTAATACAGAGCGACAGAACCAGCAATACAGAAATGGAGCACGAGGAAGAAAGGACATCAGATGGATGCTCAGTGTATTGGGACCCAATCCATCTACAGAGGCGGTTCTGCAGGTCATGGCACAAGCCAGGCAGTCGCAGAAGGAGCGAGAGGACCGAGACAGACCGTCACAGGGAGATTTACTGCACTCCCCGGGAAGTACTAATGACCTACCAAAGAAGGTACATTATGCAGCATTTAAAGCTTTTAATGACAATGAAATGGAAATTGCCAGTTATTTACAAGACTTTGAACGTCAATGTGCACTGGAGGGATTAGCCTCCACAAAATGGGCTCCAGTAGTTAGCAGCAAGTTGTCCTGAAGAGCAGCAGAGGCGTGGCGAGCAGTACCTGATGGGGACATACATAATTATGAAAAGATCAAAGACATTTTGTTGGCCAGATATGCTGTAACCCCTGAGGCATACCGGAAAAAGTTTAGAGAACTGCGGAAGACAGGGAGAGATTCCCATTCTGAATGGGCTTTTTGGCTACACAGGGCCGCCCGTAATTGGATGAAGGGGTGCCAAGCAACAACCCTGGAGGATGCCTTACAGCTCATGTTATTGGAGCAATTTCTTAATCACACTGCAGAGTATAGAAAAGACTGGGTAAAAGACAGCCTAAAACTGTGGAGTAAGCCGCCAGATTAGCGGATGAATACCAGGATAACAGGAGGAGGGAACAGGGGGTGAGCAGACCAACTTTTAAGCCTAACTACACGGCTCCAGCAACACCTACCCCTCCTAGAACCTCCATAAGCAACCCACCACCAAGCCCAGCAATAACACCTCGACCCCCTGCAGTGTGCCATTATTGCAAGCAACCTGGACATTATAAAAACCAGTGCCCTCGCTTGAACTGGGGAGGCTGGGAAAGGCAACCACCACAACAACCCAGGGCAGCTGCTCATTGTGTGTAGCAAGAAAGCACGACCTACGTCCCTAACCAGGAAGAACAGTGGAGTGTGTTACACAAGGTCAACCCAGTGCAAGCTGGGGGTGACAACTGGGACGACCACTGCCAATGGATTACAGTGGATGGCGTGGGGGCCCCGGCGCTAAGAGACTCTGGGGCTACTTTAACTGTGGTACAACCTCACACGGTCAAAGCTCAAACCCGGCCTGGACGCACAGTCGCTGTAAGGGTGGCTGGAGGTGCTATACACAAACTACCCTCCGCCAACGTCCTTGTCGACTAGGGTTTGGGGTCCAAAGAGTTGGAGGTCGGCATTATGCAAGAACTGAAAGCCGAGGTCTTATTGGGGAATGACGTTGGATGCTTAACCTCCCAACTAGCACGGGACACCCCTTCAGAGGCATACCCGGTTACCACCCAAGCTCAAGCCAGACTGGAAGCACCGCTGCACTCTGAGGAAAACCAGGTAGGAGTTGAAATACCCCCTTTATCCGATCCCCCTTCCCCTTTCTGGTATACGCCCCAGGGTTTTGAACAGGAGCAGCGAACAGACCCCACACTAGAAGGTTACAGAAAAGCGGTAGACGTTCCCCAAGGGGACAACCCGCACGAAAGGTTTGAGTGGTATAAGGGGGTTACCGTATCGAGTGACAGGGGGGGTGGGATACGTGGCCACTCAGGTCACCAAAAGACAGCTAATTGTACCCCATAAGTTTCGGGCTGAGTTATTAAAACTCAGTGATTTTTCTGCCTGGAGATAAAACAGTGATTTTTCTGCCTGGAGATAAAACAGTGATTTTTCTGCCTGGAGATAAGTTATTACTTTATCAGACTTGATTATCTCCAGGTTTAGGGGAGGGTATTATATGTTTGTGCTGGGTGTGCTTTATGTTTTTAATGTACGGGATTGCTTACATGTTGTCCTTCCCTGTGGGATGTCCCCTTGCATGGGGAATTGCATAAAAGCCTGTGTGTGTTAATTAAAGCCAGTTCATCTTGTACCCTGCTTCTTGACTTTGGCTGTTATTTGGAATTTGTATGCTTTACTAAGGGAATTATCTTGTGAAGCTATTGCTATTTCATCTATTGCAACTACCGAACGGAGAGCTATATATACACTAGGCTCTGGTGGTTTGGGAGGAAACTACCGAAGGAGGTTTAAATACACTTGGTTTCCTTACAACATTTAATCTATAGTACACATTCAGCTTAAGGAAACCGTTTAATTATCTAGATATTCAGATTAAGTTATACATCACCACTAGAGAAGCTTGCTGCACTCGATTGAGAGAACTTCTGGCAGTCAGGCCAGAAGGGACCCTCTCTTTCTGGAAATCAGCAGAACCAGCAATTCGCGTCCGTATTACAGGTGGGTAGTACTCCAAGCAAGTGCCACGTTTTCTCGTCTTTTATATCAGTGCAGCCAAGCAAAGACCTTGCAAAAACGTTGGATGGGACCGGCAGCTGGCCAGGCTGATCAGGCCCACCAACAATGCCATGATCAGTAAAGTAATTATCTCTTATCTAAAAATTAGCTCTGCACTAATAATTATCTCGGGAAGGTATGCATGAGTCATTCTGATGTTGTACTTTGTGGTTTTGATAAAATTTTTAGTGCTGTGTATTAATAGCTGTGGCATCCAGGCCTGCATATACGGATACTGCCTGTGTGTGCTCATGTGCTTACTGGCGCCATCTTAACTATCTATAAGAGTTTAATTTGCTCAATAGTAATCAATCATTCTTAATTTATATGGAATATTTACACACACTGACCCATACAAGCGCTACGGAATCTGTTGGCGCTATATAAATGGCAATAATAATAATAATAATATTTACCCACACAGTGACCTATATATTTATATACACACACACATATTTATTTATATTTATTATATATATATATATATATATAATTTTTTTTTTTATATACGCACACACCATGACCATACATATTTAAAAAAGTGCTGGGCTCCCTGCGCGGCTTCCTTGGAGTGCTAGAAGGAAGTGACAGGCTGTGATATCACTTGTTCCTAGCCCTACCGCAGAGGGGATAAAAGTCAGCTTGGCAGGGCCCTGCGATGCCCACCCCCAGCTGCTTCCAAAGCCGCCTTCTCCCTCCCATGTTCCAGGAATACGCCAAACACCATAAACACCACAGGAGTGCTCTGGCATCCCCTCATTCTAAGCAGTCAAACTATTTTAGAATGGTGTGATTTCTTATCATGTGTACCTTTGGTGTTTATGGTGCTTCTAGTGTGTGTGTTTTTAATGTGATAATTTTAAATATTTATTTTATTTTTAGACATTTTTACTTCTGAAAAAAAATATTAACTGCCATCATTAACATGAATATAATTATGACATGAGCCGTATTCATATCTTTCTTAGCTGAGAGCCATCACATGCTGTAAAAAGGAAAAGGTTGGTACTAACTTAAGTCAAGTCACTGACTAATTAAAGAGACACTATAGTCACCAAAACAAGTTTAGCTTAATGAAGCAGTTTTGGTGTATAGATCATTCCTCTGCAGGCTTGTTGCTAAATTCTCTGCCATTTAGGAGTTATATCACTTTGTTTATGCTGCCCTAGGCACACCTTCCTGCGAGTAATGTGCCCAGCTTTTCTATACACTTAAAGTGAGATATAATGTGTACACCTTCTTTATTGCAAATTGTGTTTAATGAAGAATTTCTCATCTCCTGTTAATAGCTTTTTAGACCTTGCATGAGCCTCCTGCATGGGATTCACGTTCAATTTACAGAGCAGGAGATAAAACCTTCTCAAGCAATTTACCATTGGATTGAAAATTAAAACATTTTTTTTTCATGCAGGCTGTGGGAAGGTGTAGCTTGGGCTGCATAAACAGAAACAAAAGTGATCTAACTCCTAAATGGCAAATAATTGAGCAGTGATTCTTCGGAAGTATGATCTATACAAACGGTTTCATTAAGCTAAAGTTGTATTTGTTACTATAGTGTCCCTTTAAAATTAGGGGTTTCACTGCACTTGCTTTGGCTTTTCAACATGACTCACCAAGAGGCCCACCTAGTTTATATTTCAGAAAGCCAATGGTTGTTGAAGTAATGATACATTTTGGATATTTATGTTTACTTTTGTGATCATTTTCTGAACAACTGGTAGTTAGACTATGTGCTGCAATTGTATCTAAATATGTAATTGCATATCTTAAGGCTGTAATGTTGGGTAATGCAGAAGCATTCTCTGTCTTAAAGGACCACTATAGGCACCCAGGCCACTTTAGCTCAATGAAGTGGTCTGCGTGCCAGGTCCCTCAAGTTTTAACCCTACTGCTGAAAACATAGCAGTTTCAGAGAAACTGCTATGTTTCACTGAGGGTTAATCTAGCCTCTATTTGCTGTCTCACTGACAGCCGCTAGAGGCGCTTCCACGATGTACACTATGAAAATCACAGTAAGAAGATGCTGGACGTCCATAGGAAAGCATTGAGTAATGCTTTCCTATGGGCGGTTTTAATGCGTGTGCGGCTCTTGGGATGGGGGAGAGTTCCCCAGCACAGAGGGAGCCCGGTGCTGGCGAAAGGTAAGTGACTGAAGGGGTTTTAACCCCTTCAGCCCAGCAGGAGGAGAGCCCTGAGGGTGGGGGGAACCTAATGACCCTAAGTGCCAGGAAAACAAGTTTGTTTTCCTGGCACTATACTGCTCCTTTAATGTGGCACTGTCACCATCTGGGAACTTTGCTAAATTTGCTAATTTCCCCAACACTCTCATCGATGCTGGTTGCCGTGGTGGGCAGGTAAATGTGTGAATACTTACCTGAACATTCCCCTCGCAGGTGCTGCCATCTTTCTTGCGCTGTTTTTCTTCAACTCCTGGCGCTTCAGCGCCAGAGGCTGACATCACTGCTGTAGTCTCGCGCATGTGCGAGAGTACAGCATTGAGGTCTATGGAGGATCCAATTGGACCCTCCATAGACACAAACAATTCCTTGCAGCCGCCACTGGGTATGACTGTCAAGATTGTCTCTTAGACTCCTCCTTGAGTAAAAGAAAGTCAGTAGTCTACTTTGTCTCTGTATATCTCTTGCCTGGGTTGGAATTTCAGTGAAACATTTTTTTTATAGGGGTAGGGGATGAAAGTGCCGCTTTACGCTTGTCACTTTAGCATGTATAATTCTGAATAGTTAGTTACATGAAAGATTATTCATTAAATTGTGTACTATTAAAATGGATTCCTCCAAAAGGCCATGCATTCAGTGTTTAAAGGACACTTTATACAGGAACATGTGTAGCTCTGTACATTTAAGAAAGGTTTTGCAGTGTCAGTGATACCTTGCTTTGGTTTAGCTGAATATTTAGAATTTGCTTTCATAAAATAAAGGATTATATGTACATTTTCTAAACTACATCCTCAACTTTTTCTTCTTTCCATTTCTGTGATTAATAGTCAACATTTATTTTTAACCTTGATTTCTTCTACCAAACTGCATTACCTTCACTTACCTGCCCTGGCCTTGCCACTCCTTCACAAAGTGCCTCCTGCACTGGGATTGACATATCCTGTTTAATTAAACTGAATAAATTATAGCAACTTCGCCATGAAAAGCATTGTGTGCAGCATCAAACTCCAACAGTCTACTCTGCATTGATCCATTTCAGATTCTTTTAAATCTGTTCAGCAGTTTTATTCATTAAAAGTGAATGCACTATTTTAATTATCTTGGAGTTTGTGATCTTTCTTCTACACATGCCACAACATAGCACAATAAACCACTATTAATTGGACATTTCCTTGTTCTTGTACTACAGAATTTGGGACTTGGTGATATTGACAAATATGTACTTTTGAGTTCTGAAAAAGAAAATTAAATGCAGCAATGTCCCGACTGATGTGTTTTCCTGGAACTGAGTGCCTCCATCTTGGCTCCTTGTCAATTTCTGAAGCTTTGCTATCAGTCCACATAGA
This sequence comes from Pelobates fuscus, assembly GCF_036172605.1. NCBI lineage: Eukaryota > Metazoa > Chordata > Amphibia > Anura > Pelobatidae > Pelobates > Pelobates fuscus. The sequence goes on along the minus strand of NC_086321.1, from coordinate 83,835,334 downwards.
GAGAGGGAGAAATGCAATTCATCATTTTGTTTCTCATCCTACAGAGCAATGGGTGCCCTGACCATGGATTAAACTGGATTTTAATATGAATTGCTTTTTATCTCTCAAATGTTTTTTGAGTTTTTCAAATATAAATAAATATATTTATACATATAATGTAATAACATACACATTGATAATAGATGAGTTTAACAACAATTAAATTGCTATTTATCTAATGTAAATTTAAAGGAAATTGTAGCATCTCATGGAAAAGAAAAGTTAAGGAAACCTTTTTATAGATGTTTTTCAGTATTCTATCAAACTCGTGTTGAAAAAAAAGTTGAAAGGTGCACTCAAAAGGTCTTAATCCAAATGATTTTTATTATTAATAAATGATTTAATCCAAAGTATTTTGTCTCAATCGACGTTTCGACCGCTTAGGGCAGGGGTTCTCAACCCAGTCCTCACGGACTCCCAAACTGTACAGGATTTAGGGATTACCCTGCTGTGTCTAATGTGTATTGTTTTTTTTTTTTTAAAGACACAACAGGGTAATCCCTAAATCCTGGACTGGTAGGGAGTCCTGAGGACTGGGTTGAGAACCCCTGCCTTAAAGGGACTCTCCAGTGCCAGGAAAACAATCAGTTTTCCTGGCACTGCAGGTCCCCTCTCCTCCCACCTCCAATCCCCGGTTGCTGAAGGGGTGAAAATCCCTTCAGTCACTTACCAAAGGCAGAGACGATGTCCCTCATCGCTGCTTCTTCCTCAGCCGCTGCTCGTCCCCTTCATCACGTCAGCCAGCGGGGGAGACTGATCACGCCCGCCGGCTGGGGAGACCTAATGCGCATGCAAGAAGAGAAGAATAATAATTTGTGGCCAGGAAAAGACAAGAAGGGAGATGAGGATCAGGAACACAGTTCCTGAAGTTAAAGGGAAGTCTAAAAAACAGGTTTAGATTTTACTGTATTCTTTTTGTGCTTTCATGGGCATACATTACAGATCTTGTAATTTTATTAAACTGTGTGCTATTGAGTATAGATTTGACTTGATTTGTCTGTGTATATGTGTGTTTGCCATTGTACCATGTTTTGGCAGGCAGCAATAATGAGCAGGAGGAGGGCTGAAAGGGGGAGAAGGAAGAAAGTTTGAGAGCTGTAAAAATAAAAGGAGTAATAGAAAAGTGCAAATAAAGAGATGCAAGCTTGAAAGGTAAGAGAGGAGACGGAGGACAGTTTGAGAGCTGTAAAAGAAAAGTGATAAAGAAGAGGGGGAAGCTGATAGTGAAGAAACTTAATCAGTAGGAGGGCTTAAGACGTGCCCCCATTCAACAAGTGCAGCATGCCTCATTAAATAATATGAGGATTGATGATAATTTGATGAAGATTTCAATATGGTATGTATGCCTTTAAAATTCCTACAACATACGTGTATTTGCTATGCTTTCATTTTGTATTTGTACTTAATAATTTAGGTTTTCAATGATAAAATGTGTTGTTTAGGAACAGAACCCATGTGTATTACATTGTGTCTATAGGAAATTAGTTCTCACTTCATGAACTCTCACTTTATGAACAAGGCTTCGGAACCAATTAGTGTGTGTATATGTGTGTGTATATTTACACACACACAATATCCAACTACATAGGAGTAGGTACAATTAAAGGGACACTCTAAGCCTCTAAGCACCAGAAGTACTACAGCTTATTGTAACGGGCTTAAGCGACAGTTCGTGTCATTTCTGAATTGTAAACCCTACCTTTTATGAAAAAATGCAATGTTTACATTTGTCACTAATGACACTTATAGTGGCTGTCACTCAGACAACCACTAGAGGAACTTCATTTTGCAGTCCTGCAATTTTTGCAGGACAGTTGTTTGGTGTCTTTGCGATCTAAATGAGTGCAAAGACACTATAGAGATGCATTCAGCTAACGCAGCTATATGAGGAGATACTCATTGCCGGTACATAGCAAATGTTATGCAAGCACAATAGTCCCCCTGATGCGTCCTTATGGGGAAGCATTGGATTGGCTGAGATAATCGTCACTGATGCTCCAAGCCAGGGAAGGAGTGGCAACTTCGGCATGACAGCAGCCACTAAGGTAAGTAAAATGGATTGATTTGACTATTTCCATAAATGTAAATCACTATAACATTAGGAATTTCTATCAATAGGTTTTTGATTTTGAGATTAAGTTGATATATGATAAGTAGTAAGGAACAAGTTGATTTCCACCAACAAAATAAAATATCTAGTTCTTGCAACGTCGTGTGCCAGTGTAACTTAAAGGTGATCCTTGAATAGATAGGGACTGCACAAAGAAAAAATATTCAGACCAGTAGCATCACTTTAGGTGCTGCCATCAACATGTGTTTCCACATCTGTTCATAAGACTTGAGCGGATGGATGCTTTCTAACATATATATATATATATACAAAATAAAATGCATATGGTTCTCAAATCTGATAATGATATGGACTTTTATTGTCCATCTGTCCTCTTTGTGTTCCATAGCACTAGATATTAATTGACTTGTTAGTTTCTTATGGTTTCCGTAACCTTGACGACATTCCATTTGGTGAATTTACTGAGGCAGTTTTTATTCTGAGTTGCATTTTCATCGCAATCATATGTGGAAACATGTGACCACTCAGGAAACCAGTTTGGTTCAGGCGGGACATCACCTAGAGGACGTATTTTGTAAATAACATTTATTAAATGCCCGGACCCTTTCCTCTCTTTAGCTTAACTTAAACTGAAACTCCACTGCTCAAAAACATCAATATTGAGCAGCATGCATGAAGTGAAGTGATTTTTTTCTTTCTTTTTTTTTTCTTGATTGATTTCGGGGGGGGAGGGGAGAGAAGGAGGTAATACCTTAAAAACAGCTTGCAAAAGCAGCCGATCTCTTGTATGCAGCCGGACCAAGTACTCTACTTTGTCCCCAGCCCAAACTTCTGTGGCTGTCCAATCACAAACCTCCCAACTCAGCTCAATGAGAATTCTTTGCAAGCCACATATTCTGGGCAATTGGCTTCCTGTTGAATTTAGCTCAGATGGGCTAAACTACCAGGACATAACAGGACCGGTTGTGTGGTTGACAGCCTGGGTATATAACAAGGTTCATTTAAAAAAAGAGGCAATTTTTATTGTAATCTGCACTTTTTGTAAAATGATAACTGTAGACACACTCTTCACACGTAACGTTAATGTGCTTTGAGGGTCTTTTTTTAATATATTTTTTTCATAAATTATGCTGCTGGTTAGTACACAGCAGTCCCTTTCATAACAATGGAAATGTGCTAACATTACTAAACTTAAAATAGTTTTATCATAGCCTGGACCAATCATGATCATGCAATGGGTAAACATTGAGAAAGTGGTCTTGTGTTAAACATTTGGTTTGTTAAAGAATATATAGACTGTTTAGGAATATTTCATGGACATACCAAGTTTTTTCCCATTTATAATTGATTATGGTTTCTGTTATGTAGAAAATAATTTTCAGGTGGATGTTTCACATGAAAAGATTTGTGGGGAGATCAATCACGAAAGAATTAACTTTCGTAATGTACCTTCAGTCACATGGTTTTTCTTTGTTATTCGTACCGTGCTCTTTACTAAAGCAGGAATTGTAAAGTTGGCTGAAACAGTGTGTTCTACTATCTGAGAGAAATAAGTCTGAATGTGCACAGTGTTCCTTCCTGGTAAATATTAGTGGACAGCGTTATGTTTAAGTGTCTTTCAATTAGAAACACATCATTGTTGTGCACATCATCAGCACCTGTGGTTTATTTTGCTGATTGTTACTTTTGCCTTCTCTAACTGGTGCATTTAACCCTTTGTGTGCTAGAGATATGCAAATACCTAGTATTGCAAATTCAGAGAGCGCTACTGCAGAATTACGTGCGTTGTGCTAATTACACCAAGTCTATAAAGCATCAATACTAAAGCTATTGACAGACTACATTTCCAATAAATTAATGTACAGACCAGAAATGGTTGAGGCCACAGTGAACACCATTACATGATTAGAGTGCAAGCTTATTTTACAATGTTAAGCATATGGTTGTTTTGAGTCTTGCCTTCAGGCCTCAAAAGTTCTACTTGCACACTAGCAATTGGTGAGTGGAAATTCAGCCTTGGTAAGTGTACATTTATTCCCCACTGCCTATGAGGATCTTCAGTGGTGTTTGACAGCAGCAGCTTATTATAACAGTGGTAGCCCTGCTCTGCTTGCCTCATCTACTCCTTCATACCAGACCGTTGCCATATGTAGCATACCTGCAATGCTGAGCATCACTTGTGATGCCCATATCGGATAGGGCCACCTATAGAAGGCGGCAGACCCACCCACTAAAGGGGCTTATTTAGCATGGCTCCAGCCTACTGGACATTGCAGAGAGTACAACTGAAGAGCTCTCTGCAGGGTCTTGGTGCCCATGCACAGCATGAGTGCATCTAATGATGCACGCTCGCTGTGCTTCCCATGGACAGTCCCTGGATTAGGACACAAGGGAATGAAATGGGGACTGTTGGGGGCCCCTGTCTTAGGAATACATCATGCATGGCTTCTAGACAGGCTAACGAGTTTATAGGGAAGGAGATCAAAAGTAAAGTCCTCTTAGATGTCAGGATTTCACAGTGTGTTTCAAATGAATAGCCAAACTGGAAAAACTCTCCAAGTTAGCTATGCATCTAGTTTGGCTGCTATGTCATTAAATATAGAAATAACCGGACCCACTGAGAACTCCTGCTACTTTAGTAAATAAACCTGAGTGGAATAATTACTGTAGTGGACCACTGACTGTTCAATGATTAACTTTTAAATCATGCTCTAGAGTGGTATCACCTCTTCATGGAGAAGTACCCCTGTACCCTGATAATTCATTGTCTTTTCTTCATTTATATTTTTTGTGAAGGAGCTGCCAACATCAGGAAATACTGGAGTCGATATTACCAGGGATCACAAGGGGTCATTTTTGTTCTCGACAGTGCTTCATCTGAAGAGGACCTAGAAACTGCCAGAAATGAACTGCATTCTGCTCTACAACATCCACAATTATGCACTTTGCCGTTTTTAGTACTGGCCAATCATCAAGACAAGCCTGCGGCTCGTTCATTACAAGAGGTAGGCTTCCTATTTTCTTTATTTCCTTTGTTTTCTGAAGAGCACAGTGCATGGTCATCTCCAGTCGCTGCTGTTGAAGTTTTAAAATGGTGGGTGCCAACCTCTCTCTGGAAACCCCACTTCTCTACATCCTGATATGTTACACTGCCTAGACCAGGAGTAGGCAACCTTCGGCACTGCAGATGTTTTGGACTACATCTCCCATAATGCTTTTACAGACACAATGCATCAAGGGAGATGTAGTCCACAACATCTGGGGTGCCGAGGGGTGCTGAATGTTGCCTATCCCTGGCCTAGACTAATGAGTTACACTACTCATGCTCTGATACAATACATTATGCTAAAATATTAAATTATCACAATTGTCACAACAGAAAATTCCAATTTAAAAAATACCATGAGCATACTTGATCAGTCAATAATAGATCTGAGACTTTTTGACAGCATCTTTCAACAGACACACAGTGCTGGGATTAGGGGACAAACTGTGCTAACATTGCGGGACACATTTCCTGAAGCACACAGTGATGCTATTGGATTATGCGTCATCAACAGACACATATGGTGCTGGTATTGAAACAGAAGTTAGAAACTTTGTATCTTTCTATATAACCTAGTGGTTCTTGTTGACTGTTGATAAAATATATTTTCCTTTTTATTCACTGTTGCATGTTCACTTCTGAGAAACTCCATAATAAATTAAATTAATGTACTTTGTACAAGTTTCATAACTGCATTACACTTGTGGAATAATAAAGAATGAGCAGAGAAAAATCTTTACAGTGCAGGTATTGAAAGTACAACCACTTTGGTCTGATCTGTACAGAACGAGCAGGAAAAAAAAACAAAAAAACACCACACCATGTAGAAATTGAACTTACAAGCACTCGCTTGGCTCTCTACTTCTAGGCTACTTTCCGAAGAGTTACTTTGAATAAGATGGTAACATTTTGGTACTAGTAGGCAGATCCAATTCAGATATTTATTTAAGAAATAACATATTGACTGAGCATGTTTTGAGGTGCTGTCAGACTGGACAGATTTCACTAACGACCCAACTTCTACACATTCCATCTTGCTCTCTACAGCTATCCAGGCAACTATAGCTCATTGTCAGTGTGTCACTTTGTTTTGCAGTCGAAGACTGCACTGCAGTACTGCATGGTGCAGGTTTACCATCTATAATGGACATTTGTACGTTCATTCTTTCCCAAATGGAAACAGCAGTATTTCACTCTATTACCACTGACAATAGATTGGTTTTATTATGACAACAATTATCTGGAAAGGCTCTGCCATATGTTCCATTATGGACGAGCCACCACTGGTCATCGCTAAAACTGCAACACTGTGTGTGTAAATGTAATCTCCTTGCCTAGTGAATTACTTAGAAACATTGTATTGCTCCTTGTGCCAGGTAAATGACAGAGTACAGAGTATAATGTTGGTAAAAGGTTAATATATGTCATTGGGGATGAGTATTTCAGCTTCACGGTATTTTGAATGATGTTTACTGGTAGGTGCAACCATAAACAAAATACACAAATTAGAGTAAATGTCAACTCCTTTTGCTACATATTTTGGAAAATTGTGAAAATGCTGGAAAATTATTGTACAAATTGTGTTTGAAGATTTTTGGATTTCTTGTCAATTGCAAACTTGTGATTCCCTAGGCATACAAAGACTGCTTCTTTAATCACACAAAGTACAGCGGAATAGTAGGAATACCTACAGTGCTCACACCGAGCTTGTCGCAGACCTATCCATTTTTTGTTGTGCCAAACAATAGACTTAAAAGCAGCAGCAACACTGATAAATCCCTCCCAATGCTTCTATCTCTCGTCCTCATTAAAGGAATCCTATAGCGTTGGGAATACAAATCTGTACACTACAGTGCCCTAGTCACCATTTGGGTGACCAGGCGCTTGCTGCCAGGGTTAAAAAGATCCTTTTTCGTACTTTTTCACCATCGCAGCGATGGTCTCTTCAGGGAATCTCTGCCTCTTTGACTGAAGTCATTGAGATCGATGATCTCAGCCATGCCAATACTTTCCCATAGGAAAACTTTGGGAGGCTAGTGAGCATGCATTGCAAACTGCTGCGCCAATTGGATGGTTTGTCTAAAACCATCTGATTAAAATTGTGGAAGCTCCTCTAGTTGTTGTCCAATATGGACAGCAATGTTTTCCAATGCTGGGTTAAAACAGGATGGTGGGGGTTAAAACCAATATTTGCCCTGGCTTTGCCTTGTCTGAACTGTATTATAATTTTATTTTTATAAATCTCTAGTTTAAGTTTAGAAGAACACAGAGAATATAATGAAAACCAAGTTAACACTAGTTTTAGGTGACTTCCAAATTTTAGTGTCAGAAATTTCATAGAAAGCACTCCTAGAGGTATGTAGTGCCTTGTATGTGTACTATAACTTTTAAAATGAAATGTGAAAAAATGGTTTTACCCTAGTAATAAATCGCTTTTTATATTTATATTAAAAACTAACAGCCCTGCTTTGAAATAGGGATACAGTTTGCAGTTCGAACTCCCTTTTCTCTATTTTATCATATGCTAAAATGTAAACGATATGCAACAAAATTGGCTAATAATATATGTATTACTCCATTTATTTTTTTTATAGGACATATGTTCATATACATCCCCTGTATGTAAACTTATAAGGGTTTTTTATTTAAATTTTTTTTGGTCCTTTCTATTACATCCACTGACATTTAAATGTTATTAATGACTTGAAGATTTACTATTTGTTTTTGTAAGAAATCTATGCTTCCGACGTTGCAGTGTTTCAGCTTGTCCAGTGTCTGTAAGTGCATTTCTGTCGTCTTTTCACTTAAGCGAGGCCTGTTCTATTAGTTCGATAATAATGCGTCGGAAAGTCAGCTGACAGAAGAAAAAGAAAAGTTTGCATGTGTGGTTCTCTAGCAGGAAACGTGGAGAGCCCAGTGGTAAACCTTTCACTGAGTGATGAGGAGAAGTTGAATTAAGAATGAACGACTTTGCTTCCTGTCCTTCATCTGTTTGACATTATTCAGACGTTGATGTTCCTAATTGCATTTTAGAGACTTTCTCCTTTTGTGAAGCTACAATATAGCGAAAATAATAGAAACACATTTGATCCTTTGAATAATATAGGCTATAAATTATGCTTGTTCTGTTTTAGTTTTTTTTTTTTTTTAAATGTTTAGTGTTTGTGACTTGAATAAATATTATCATGCATAAAACGCTCTTGAAGAGGGTTGTGTCCCATAAGGAATAAAACCACAGTGATGGCCAATGGGAGGAGATTTATAAAACCATATGAGATTTTTTTGCACTTAATCACAGAACGTGTGCAAGACTAATTAGTTTTGCATTAGTCCATTTTTCCACTGTGTTAAGTAAGTGATGGTTAATTTTGGTGATGTAGATCAGAAACCTCTTTCAAACATTTACCATGAGTATTAGCCAGTCTTAAAGGAATAGTCCATGCATCTTAATAACTTCAGTGCATTTGTAGTAGTTATGGTGCCAGGAATGCCCACCCACACTTTAAGTTGTCAAACCGTCATGACTTTTTACCTAGGTCCCGCCGGGCACCGATGCCCATTTCCACTACTGCCGACAAAGAGCTCGAAGGTCCTAAGCAGGAGAGCGTTTGCTTTCCCGAACGAAGCCCTGCCTGACAGGACTAGCTCATTAGCAGAGTACATCAAGGTGATCACTCTCTGCAAACAACATAAGGCCTGCACAGCAGGGTTTATCTCAAAGAGCTTCCGGAAGAAATAAAGACCTAGAGACCACTTACAATGAGGGGGTGCCAGAGCACTTCTGGCACCATAACCACTATGACGCTCTATAGTGATTATGGTGCTTGGACCTGTCTGACTCTTTGGAGGTACTTGGATGTTTCTATCCTCCTTGCCTCTTCCTCATGGTTGCCATGCGTTTGTGGTACCCCCAGGTACTTTGTAGATGTTCTCTACATCTTCTATTTGGTCTTCTGGAACTTGAAATCCTTCTGTCCTGATCATCTTCCCTCTTTTTGCTATCATCCGCCCGCACTTCTCTAGCCCGAACAACATTCTGATGTCCTTGCTGTATATCCTAGTTAGGTGGATCAGTGAGTCCATGTCCCGCTCATTCTTGGCATACAGCTTGATGTCATCCATGTCGAGTAGGTGGCTGATGGTAGCTCCACTCTTGAACCTGTATCTGTATCCACTCTTCTTGGTGATTTGGCTAAGGGGGTTGAGGCCTATGCAGAACAGTATTGGGGACGGCACATCATCTTGGTATATGCCACTTTTAATGTTCACTTGAGTTTTTGTCCTGGAATTTGCTTCTAGAGTTGTTTTTCACTTGCCCTTGATGAAGACTCTTATTGTCTTGCTGACCTTTTAGAGAGCCACGCATTACAGTATCCATGTGTGTGGCATTGTGTCATAGGCTTTCTTGTAGTCAATCCGGGCTTTGCACAGATTGGTCTGCTTGGTCTTAGAATCCCTTGTGACTGGGGCGTGGCTAGCTGCCGAGCAAGATGGAAGCATAATCCACCGCTCCGGCTTGAGCCATTCCGGTGTACAGAGCACAGAACGAAACACCAAATTCGAGATGTCTCAGTATAAAAACAAGAACGACGCCTCCAAAGCAAAAAGAAAAAAAAATTGCGCAAAAAGCGGTACCTGACCAAGCGGACCAACAGGCTTCAGAGAAAGATGGCGACAGCATGGAAGGGACAGACAACCTGCAACAAGGAGAACTGTCTGAACAGCAAAGGAAACTTACCATGAGCTACCTCACAAAAGCTCTTGAGGACCTTTCCCGGAAACTGATCTCCTCGTGGCCATGGAATCACTTAACAAAGATGTGAAAGAACTAGGCCAACGCACGTCACACACTAAAAACAAAATGGAGGAATTTACCTCCGCGCACAACGACCTAGCAAGCCACGTGGAAGAGCTTGAGGCTAGGCTAAAACGCACAGAAACGAAGCTTGCCGACCTGGAAGACCGGGCAAGGGGCAATAACATTTGTTTTAGAGGAGTGCCCGAAACTATCCCTCTGACAGAACTTCCAACCTACATCAGGGGCCCTCTGCATGCATACATACCTGAAATTCCCACCTACATGCTCCTAGTGGACCGCATGCACCGGGTCCCACGACCCAGACACCTGCCAGAAACAGCAGCTCGGGACATCTTACCAAGAGCACACTACTACCATATCAAAGAACATATTCTCAGAGCAAGTAAGAAGAAAGCAAAACCACCAGAAGAGTACCCAAATGTGAAGCTTTTCACAGACCTCTCGACTGCTACACTCCGCAGGCGAAGGGACTTTGCACCAATAGCGGAGCTCCTGAGATCCAACGGCATTCGATACCGATGGGGGTTTCCAGTCAAGATGCTGATTAATAAAGAATCCCTTGTGACTTGTGACCAGTAGTTGGTGTTTTGACAGTCTGGTTTTGTTTCCTATCCCCTTCTGAGTATTGCTCATATATTGACTCATATACTCTTGGATCTTGGAGGCTACTATGCCTGACATGAGTTTCCATGTTGTCGGGAGGCAGGTTATTGGTCGGTAGTTGGGTGGTGGTGTTCCATTGTGAGGTTCCTTCATGATCAGTAGTGTTCTGCCTTGTGTTAGCCAGTCAGGGTGGACAATGCTAGCATGCTGTCTGGTGGTAGCTTTCCAGTGATATTCGGTAGTCTTGTCCGCTGGTCAATGACTGCTAGTTTTTCTAGGATCATTTCCCTTCTATCTGTTATGCCATCTTGGGGTATGGATTCAGGTTGGCAATTCTCTGGTGCAGGTAAGAATGAGGGTATGGTAATCTCTTCCTCCTCATGGTGCATGATTGATTTCTTCTGTAGTTCGTTTAATTCCAGTTGTTACACTAGATTTCTCTTGAAGATGTTCAAACGTTGTGTAACCAGCTGTTTCGGTGTTAGGGTAGATGATGGTTCATCCTTAGCTCCCACATAAGTTTCATGTAGCCGCTCTCGTTGGGTCTGCTGTTGTAGTAACATTCAAGCAGGTCTAGGTTCTCGCTCCGTGTCCAGGAATGATTTGTTCCAGTAGCCCACTTGTCGTCAGATTACCCTGGTTCCCTAGCATCTGACACTATATTTTAAATATAGGTTTCATTCTCATTCATTGTCTTTGGTGACACCACTACTACTTGTATATTGTCATATTTAAACCATTGACCTCATAGTAATTGAATGTGAAATGTTGACCAACAAGGAATAACCATATTCTAAAATAAGAGTTTAAATCATGCACTTATAGTATAAGCTATATTAAGCTAAAATATATTGAATTCTATTCATACACAAAAATCTACTTTTCCCTTGCAACATTAGCTGTCACCCAATAAATCCTTACCATAAATCAAAGCAGTCTTTCATGCGCTGTAAACTGCGTTTTGGCAGTATTATGTGGCCCTATAATTTTATCATGCGGTACATAGGGTAGCATACATTCCTATTGTATGAGTAGTTAGACAACTCCCTTTAGTGTCTTAAAGTTATTGTATTCTTGAACTGAAAAGTTATTGCATTTGAAGCTTAAAATTTTGTTGAGTATTATCAGTCATAACATTGTTATTAAATAAGTTTATATTGCACATTAGTAGTGTTTCATAAGGAACACCAATTCATAATCGGTCAGATATGGGCAGAAAGCATGAACTCATGTTGCACTCTTTTCTGCTTTGCATTTTCCAAATACCATTTTTTTTTTTTACCACCCACAAGATCTACAAGCATTAGGGGTGCATTTGATTCAATGATGAGGAAAAGCATGAAATGGCCTAATTTCTACAAAGAGTTTTTTTTTAATTGCTTGAATTAACGCTAATTATTTTGCCTTTTGTGTTTAAAGGGGTAGTAAAACCCCTTAGAAATGTTTTGACAAAACTACAGACCACATTCTCTACAGCCAACTTAATAATGCAGAATTGACATGTCTGCATTGTCAATATCAACGCTATCTCACATCGACAGCAGTAACAGGCCGAGAGCCCAAGAAAAAAGGGACAGGATTATATTCTGGCCCTTTAGCCCCTCATATTTTACTTAGGTCAATGATATGGGTACTAAAGGTCTGTTTGGGGATAAATAAGATCATACGAAGTACAGTTTTAATGATTAGACACCTGTCATAAATGGTATGGAGATTGTCTCACTATATTTTGTGGTCATATTGTGTTATGCCAATCACTAACTCACAATTAAATTGCGCTGTTTAAAGAAAAATATATATAGGAAACCTTTTTACACATTCTTTATTATTCATGTTTTTATATATTTGATATAAATGCTAATGGAATTTTTCTCACTCTGTAAATCGCACAAGTTGCAATTTATGAATGTACATACATTTGGAAACATTTTTCATCTGGCTAACTTATTGTTGTGATTATTATGAGTAATGAGTTGTTCATTGCACTGCATGGTCTCCTGGGCTAATAAATGTTGTACTATTTGCCCATATCAACATCGATGCTTTGGCAGTGGCATCGACAATGACTTTTCAAAATATTGAGAACATTTCAGGCATAATCATGAACTGAATCATTGTCTTCCAAACAATGTGGTTTCCTCTTAAATTTTCTGCCCCTTCCTAAGTTTGTTTTGGAACTTATTGCACCACTTTTATAGTTCTCCAAGAAATTAATTCTGCTTGGGAAGATCAGAAAACCTACTGTATGTTGCTCAACTCTACGTTTCCAAATAAACCACAGTAAACTTTCCTGCATGATCAAATGTATTTTTTTTTTTAAATTTATGTTACTAGTATGAAATCCAAAACCATGTTGAGTTCCGATTTAGGTATTGTAGCCAACTAGATATTTATACAGACAAATGTAAAAGATGTCTCTATTGGATACGAAGCTGATGACAGGAGATAGGGAAAATTATTGAGCAAGGTAATATAGCCAACATCATAAATGTGTTTCAACTTAAAATTCACTGCAGATGGTCTAGTGAAAACCTGTGAGTTTATTTCTTTTTCTTTTCCCCTTTTTTCCTTCCCAAATGATGTTTCATAACGGTTTTAGCAGAGTACAGAATATATGATAGAGTCCTAACCTCAACATCTGAGGAAAGGGATTTAGAGGTGATTATTTCTGATGACTTAAAGGTAGACAGACAATGTAATAGAGCAGCAGGAAATGCTAGCAGAATGCTTGGTTGTATAGGGAGAGGTATTAGCAGTAGAAAGAGGGAAGTGCTCATGCCATTGTACAGAACACTGGTGAGACCTCACTTGGAGTATTGTACGCAGTACTGGAAACCGTATCTTCAGAAGGATATTGACAGTTTAGAGAGAGTTCAGAGAAGGGCTACTAAACTGGTTCATGGATTACAGGATAAAACTTACTAGGAAAGGTTAAAGGATCTTAACCTGTATAGCTTGGAGGAAAGACGAGACAGGGGGGATATGATAGAAACATTTAAATACATAAAGGGAATCAACACAGTAAAGGAGGAGACTATATATTTAAAAGAAGAAAAACTATCACAACAAGAGGACATAATCTTAAATTAGAGGGGCAAAGGTTTAAAAATAATATCCGGAAGTATTACTTTACTGAGAGGGTAGTGGATGCATGGAATAGCCTTCCAGCTGAAGTGGTAGAGGTTAACACAGTGAAGGAGTTTAAGCAAGCGTGGGATAGACATAAGGCTATCCTAACTATAACATAAGGCCAGGGACTAATGAAAGTGTTTAGAAAATTGGGCAGATTAGATGGGTCGACTGGTTCTTATCTGCCGTCACAGTCTATGTTTCTATGTTTAAAAGCAAGTATTTTCATACAACCATGTTGCCCTTGTTAGTTTCAAATTTTGTAATACCTGCTTTCAGGGCTGGTGCAAGGAATTTTGGCAACACAGGAAAAGGCTTATTTCTTCACTCCCCAAAATGTGTTTTCGCCTGTATGTCTGTTAACCCCCTTTTGTCCCTTTTTTTTTACCCTTTTTACTCATCCTTTTGCACCTATTTTCCAAATTGTATCCCACTTTTGTTCTTAATCCCCTGTTTGTGTCTTTATCCCCCTTTCGTGGTTTCTTACCCTCCGTTTTGAGCCCAAACCTCTCGTGTGTATGTCTTAGCCTCACCTTTATTTGTCTTTATTGCCCTTTGTGTCCTTTACCTCCGTGTTGTCTCTTACTCCCCCTCCTCCTCCTCTGCATCTTCAACCTCTATTGCAGAGTCACCTCATGGAGGATCTTCTTTATCCTCCATATTGACAGGAAGCTACTAATTGCTCATTCCCATAGCCTCCAGTCACAAGATACAACTTCTTTTTGGACAGGGGGGAGAGGGGGAATAGAAGATTTACTGATTCCTTGAAGCCACACTCCAGAGAGTGGCTGAGAGTTTTGTGCATCCCCCTTCCACCTGTCACATGTACATTGCAGCCCTTAGGTGTATCCCCCTTCCACCTGTTCTTGCCCTTTTTACATTTGCATCCCAGTGATAACTATTTTTAATAAATCAATAGATGCTGAAAGTTGTAGTTTTTGACATATTAGTTTTATATATCTATATTTACCCAAAGATCCATACTTAGTTGAACGATGACCATCTTGCAAAAACAACACTAATTTCAGTTAAGTTTTGTAGGCATTATTAAATCTGTTTTAGATAAATAATTGACTAATGGAGCACTTCAAATCTACTAAATCTGTATTAATTGAGCTACTGTGCCAATCTTTTTTTGGCACAGTAGTTAGATTTATACAGATTTGATAGATTTGAAGTGCTCCACTATTCAATTTTTTTTTTTTTTTTTTTATTATATATTTTAGGTGTATATGTGAAGGGTTCGTATACAGTGTAGTAGAGTAGCGACTGATGGTATCTGAATGTTTTTTATATTTATATAAAAGTCCCTTAAAAAAGTCGTTGCTGTCCTGAGGAAAGTCCCAACCTGGGAATGAAACATTGACGATTTATGGCACTCGTATCTACTTTGTAATGTAAGAAATAAGTTACATTTTAATTTGAGCCTGTGAGTGCGGATCATCTATTGGAATACAGATATATATATATATATTTTAACTGGTTATTTTGGAAGCGCATTAAGATTATAATTCCTTTTTTGAGTACTGTTTACAAACTAAAACAAACAAACTTGATTTAGCTTAGTCATACTCAACCTTTAGTTATACAATTGCATATCCATTGATACACTTCCAGTCTAAAGCTCCACTTTGGTCAGAATCTCGAATTTGTTCTGAGTGCCATGTCCCTGCTGTTTTATCCCTGCAGTTCTGCATGAACAGCATTGTTTACTTTGCAGGGTTATGCCTATATAGGCTTTCAGTAGGACAGCCACTAGAGGTGCTTCCGTAAAATATCAAATTAAAACTCTATTTTAGTCAGATGATTTCAGAGCTGCGTTTTGCGCACTTGCCTCCCAATGCTTTCCTATGGGAGAAACGGGAAGAGCAGCACTGTGACTGAGAAAAGGTAAGTAAAATACTTCTTAAAATGTGTTTACCCCTTGCGTTGCTGACCACTCACTTAAACAGTGACTAGGGCACTATCGCGTTAGGAATAAACATTTGTATTCCTAACGCTATAGTGTACCTTTAGTTATTTTTTGTTAAATATCTACATTTATGTCAATCTGTATGAAGATGTTCAAGATAGAAGTTTCTCCGTTTTAATATATATCTTAAATATTCAAGACAGGCCATAATTTAGGTATATACACTGAGATAGCAAAATGAATTTTTTTGATTTGCTCAAATAATGTTTTCTGTGTGGAAAAACCAATCATGAAAGTACATGACCCTTGTTGACTTGTAGAACATACTTCATTTCCAGCAGGTGTACAGATTCGGCCATTTGGCATAGGTATCTGTCTGGTCCCAAAATTCTCTCTGAAACAGTCTTTGGCTGGGTGACATCAGGACAAAGGGGCATTCAACTTGCCTATAAATGTTCCTTACTCCTTGCTGGCAGGTTTTTTACTCAAACCAGAACATTGCTGGGATCACTCTGCTTCTCTCTGATCTCCTACATATTTCTACTTGAGAATTACTCTGCTGCATAAGTGTGTCCATGACATCATCATCTTCTAGGCCTCAATGAATGGATGCTCACCCATATCCCATTCCCTAGAAAACAAATGACTCCAGCTTTTTATTTATTTCTAATAGCAGTTACAATTCCTTTCTTAATGGATGATATGCTGCCTCTGGCTTTGTTACAAATGGGCTAACACACATTCATAGATTACTAGTAGAAAGGAGTGAGCAGGAGATTCGGATAAATGTTATACTGATTATAATGCTTGTTTTGGAAGAGGGAGGCCAGGGGAGTTGAACTAGGCTGCAAGGATATTCAGACACAAAACATTAATCACCCATGCTAAACAGATACTCCTGTATCAACGGTGTATTCACTAGAGAAATATACAAAGCAAAAAAAAAAAGACATGTTCATAAAAGTAAATTTTCTTGGAACACCTGCTGCATTCCTTAAAAGTACATTTCTCACCCGTTTACAGCAATGATGCATTCTGCAGCGACTCTTTGACTACCGTACTTTTCATTTATGGCATAAAAGTGAAATCCAGACACTCAAATGAGTAAATGTAAGTCCCCGACATCTTCCGCTCATCTACATGATTGCTTGCATTTACAATTTTATTATCAAGCAGCATTCCAGTTTGTGTCGTTCATCGTTCCAGTATTCTTCACTGCAGAAGCTGAAGATCCAGTGTGTTTGCAACAAGGGTTTTTGCTTGTGAGTTTGGTGTTTTGTATTAAAAAATAAATAAAAATCCTTAAGCTAAAAATGTCACTAGCCACTTGCCAGGCTTTAAAAGTGCAACTCCTGGCTGGTACATATCACGCTCACACGGGGTGAATTTCCACTTGTGCTTTTTGCTAGTGGTGAATAGAAATTGTGAGCTGTGCTGTAAGGGTGCACACCTATTAAAAGAAAAAGAGAAAAGGGTGTAATCTTTAAACAGTGCTCTTTGCACGGAATATAGAACACATTCTTAATAGCAAAATTTAATTTACACCAAATGTAAAAGTATAGTAAAGTCTGCGTAGTTGACACCTATGCCAACAAGCACCATAGTAAGATACCTAGTCTCACTGTTCTTGTATTAAAGGGACACTAAAGTCACCAGAACAACTACAGCTTATTGAATTTGTTCTGGTGAGTAGAATCATTACCTTCAGGCTTTTTGCTGTAAACACTGTCTTTTCAGAGAAAGTGCAGTGTTTACATTACAGCCTAGTGATAACTTCACTGGCCACTCCTCAGATAGCTGTTAGAGATCCTTCCTGGGTCATGGCTGCCTAAAATTCATCCAAACATTCAGTGTCTCCACCCTCTGCACGCAGACACCGAACTTTCCTCATAGAGATTCGTTGATTCAATTCATCTCTAGGAGGAGATGCTGATTGGCCAGGGCTGTGCTTGAATTGTGCTGGCTCTGCCCCTGATCTGCCTCCTTGTCCGTCTCAGCCAATCCTATGGAGAAGCATTGTGATTGGATCAGGCCACCATTTCTGATGATGTCAGCAGACAGCTTGTTTTTCTGAGGCAAACCGCATGCAGAGCTACAGCTGCAGGCTTGAATACAAGTAAGATTTTGGAGGCATGAGGGGCCCAGAGGGGTGGTTTTAACACTATAGGGTCAGGAAATACATGTTTGTTTTCCTGACCATATAGTGTTCCTTTAATGTGTTTTGCAATATGTGTTTTTGGTGTATGTCTCAGTATTTTTATTTTAATTTTTTACATTACTGTGCTATTCTCACAGTTTATTGGCAAGCATCCATACTTTAGGTATGACTCCTGATTTAAACAAGTATTAATACCCTATGACAAGAGTTTATTTTCTATCTCCCCTATCCAGATAATATTCTTGGATACACTTTAAAATGTTTAGTTTTTTTTCAAACTATTTAAATACCAGAGGAATGTAGTCTTGTGTAATAATTCCTTTATTTGTGCAAAGATGATACAGTCAACAGTCCTACTGACTTCTTTCAAGACTTGAAGGCAAGAAAAGGACAGTAATGTGAGGACTCGGAGTGCCCAGCACTATATATATCAATATATCCAAAACTATCAACATTTACACAATTTAAATATTTTTCATAATATTACATAATTTGAATCATTTTTCCAAAAAATATTAAATTCATTTGAAAGCTAATCCAACAATATTCAATTGGGCCTTAGTTTGAAATGTCTCTCTATGGAGTTAAACAATTCTCTGCATTGTCATTTTTTATTTTATTTATTAAAGTAAAAGCCAAACACGAATTAAAAGTAATTGTATGAAGTGCCTCTAAAAGTTATGAACACCCGGGCAATATGACCCTTTTTTTCCCCTTTTTTCTCTTTAAATAATTTTGTTTGATTATGTGTTCAGGGACAAGCAAGATGTGGGCTGCTCTGTGAATGCAAATATGTTTGGATCCTTCCACTACCACCTGAGTATTTCACCTCCCTGTCCTTCGCAAACTTTGAGAACAGTGGTAAGGTCTTTCACTATACCTTGCAGTCTGAATGACTGCCACTAGAGGTGTTCCTAGGCAGAAATGTCAACACTGCCTATTCTCTGAAAAGGCAATGTTTACATCAAAAACCCTGCAGGGACTGTTCACATCAGAACAACTACAATAAGATGTAGTTGCTCTGGTGACTATAGTGTTCCTTTAAGCAGTGTTCACAGTGAACATGCCTTGCTCTTTTAGATCTTCATTTAAGACCAATACAGAGTACAGCTTCTCTGAAGCTGTACTATTCATTGGTCCTTTCAGAGCATTGGTACATTGTCACTACTTTACTGTTCGTAGACTTCTATAAGAGCACTAATCCTAGACATTATTTGCCTCTTTTACACTCTTTTTCCCTTTACCCTTTGTCCTTTAGTAGATCCCTTCCAAGTCCCCTCATAACTTTGCCTAATCAGCATCTTCGATTAAATCTTTTAAGGGGCCACATCCGGACTACTGGCCTCTGTTTTGACAGCTATGATCTATGGTATAGTAGTCTGATGAAGATTAATTCCTTAACTCTTTATCTTTTTTTGGCTTATATCACTGGGTGACCCTGTGTCAATCGTGCCCCATCCGGTCACTTGTTATAAGGTCTTTGCCTGCCAGGTCAGCCTTTCAGATTACATTATGAGTGACCAGTCTTTTGTTGGATACTGATGAATCAAGGGTCATTAGGCAGGCGTTTTTAAAAGAGAGGAAGTTATACAGGACCCCATATATTGCTTCTAGAAATTGTGACATATGTCACTAGCAGGGTTTCGTATTAAAATAGTATTTATTTTCTTTTGTAGAGTTCTTAAATCATATTTATTAATGGGATATAATCTATTTTTGCACCCATTTAGAATATACTGTGATTACTTGGGATGACCAGTTTCCTTTTTTATTTTTTTATTCTATATTCATTTACCAAAATAATTTTGAGTCACTTCCTGCGTTTTATCCTAAACAGTTTTCTAATAAATGATTATTATTACGGTAAGTGCCTTGGTGACTAACTGAGGATCACAGGAAAGCACTCAGACTGAACGTTTTTTTGCAACTCGGATAGTTGTCTATTCATTTAGAAAGCTAAATTACTTTTTTTTTTTTTCCTTTAGGTCTTGGTAAGGTTAGCTTTGTAGAGCAGTTTAAAAGTCAACTCAGCCGTAGAAAATTGTTGCATTGAAGGTAATGCTGAGGACAGTCTCTGTCCATTATATCTTCTTAAGCTTAGTCTGTGTGGTCTTTTAAGCAACTATTCTAAAGAACAAATGGTGAGGTATTCTTCTCTCATGTCTTTACAATAAATAGTGATATCAAGATAGATGGGAATTCTAAATTATTCCCCTGCTGCATGCACTCAATGGTATGTTGTTCTGCTACTCTGACAATAACCCATTTCTGGCAATAAAACCAATCCATTGTCAAAATAAAAGCAGTTTTTGATAATTCATACACATGCAAAGCACATGCTTATTTGATGTTCAGGATGTTATTGCCCTGTCATTTTTTTATTTTTTTTTTCATTTATTTATTTATTTTCTAAATACTATTTATCTCCCAGGTTTTGTTTGGTCTATGTTTGAATGTAGCGTTAATGAAACAATCATTGTTTGAGGTGTAATACATTTTGTTTATATTTTAATTTAGAACACCAACATATTCCTGCTGAACATAACAGTTCTAACTCAGAGGTATAATATCAAGTTCTAAATGGTAACGTCAGGCAAGGTTCTTTATGACCCTGATTAAATGAGCCTCACCTTTTAGGATTTAATATATATATATATATATATATATATATATATATATATATATATATATATATATATATATATATATATATTTTAATAGTTTTTCTTATCTGCTCTAAAAGGCAAGATGACTATTAAAAGGGCAAAAAGTGCATCTGCCAAACATAAGAAACGTATTATTATTATTATTATTATTATTATTATTATTTTTGGGGGGGGGGGGGGTGGGTTATTTTATTTATTATTTTTTAAATCATTTTTATTTATTTTTTATTTCCTTTTCTCACTTTGTTTTTGATCGCTGATCTAGATGACCCCTCTGTTGAGGGTCCCACCCACTTGTTTGACATTGTGAAGTTTTGAATTAGTCTTCTTTTGGTAACTGTTGGAAGTTCCAGTTGACTAACCTGTAATCAAACAAGCAATAGGACAAGGCTACAGTGTTCAATTTCTTAGTTTTGCGTAAGGATTACTAGACAAGGATAGGTCATTGAAAAATAAGATGTGTGGTTAAAAATACATGCTAGCTCCCATTAGCTTGCCTGATTGCCTTAACAGGTTACCATGGTTCAAAGACTGGTCGGTCATTAAATTTCAAGGTCTAGAATATCCCAGTGTCCTAGTTGAACATTAATTAGAATGTAGTGTTATTTACATCAGGACATGTATAGCACAGAATTACATATATATTGTGAATTAAGGAGCTAAACATACATATATTTCTGCAAAGCAAAATGTACCCTCCTTTGAAACTAAAGTTTCTCTAAATTGATGTGCGTTCATGGCTGAAGCAAACGTTTCAATTTTTTTAGTATATATATTTGTTTTTTTCCCACCCTTGATACATAATGCTTTTAATACTTTTTGAAAAGCATTCTTTTGGCAAGCGGGTATACGTTAAACTATTCTGAATTTAAAAAAAAAATAAAAGTGAAAAGGGGAATAAAAAACATTCCTTTTATAATTTTTCTTATCATTTTTTCTAACTCTGCGCAGCTATGCTGTCGATCAGTATACCAAAGTATCAAGGTTTAATTCAGGTGATAATCTTCTTATGCAGTCAATATATAATTTGTCATATTAATAAATGCAATAATAAATTGCTTTTGGAGATACTTGCTAAATAATTTACATCACTCTCAATGCCACCATCTTGCAGTCTTTGTGGGTTACACTAATGTAACATGCGCCTCCAGCTCCTCCCCTACTCCTTGCCTTATTAGGGATTCCGCCTCAAGTTGGGCACAGGTTCGTGATGATGTCAGCACATGTCCAAGTGATGTCTCTTTTCCCATTTTCATTGGAAGAAATATTGCCTTTGTTATAGCATATGCAAGTGAGTAGGAAATCCACCTGTTACAGGGTCCGTTGTGCATAATCATAATTAGTTTGGTTCTGCTTCTGATCTTTTCCCTATGCCATTTGTCATACATGATTCCTAGAATATTTGGTGGAAAAAAATAATTGAAATCTCACTTCTTCAGAAAAGCCTTTCACTTAAACTAATAGCTTACCCTGATTCCTCTCAATTGTGTTAAAAACAAAAAACAAACAAATAATACACTGTTTTCAGTGAATACTATTCTAGCAACCTACTTTCCCCCCACTTCCTCCTGCATGGAAGCTTATTGAGCAGGGCCCTCAATACTATATTTTCCTCTTTGTGAAAAAAAGTTATATGTGCCCTAGACTGGATAAACACCTTTCCATAGGCACATATAAAAGTGGAGCGCTCAGGTGGTATACTAGATAATTTACTTATATATAGTATGGGAATAGTGTGCAATTTATATGCAAAAAAAGAGAGAAAAAAATAATTTACATAGTATAATACTGCAAGATAACATTTCCAGTTACTCGTAAATAAATGGGTTAAACTCACATAGATTAGAGCCTATATAAGGACAGGCTCAAATCGTACTTGTTTCTGTGTCGTCTGGTGACACTCTACCCTTTGGTCGTACAGGAGGTGGTCCTCATAGTAAGAAGCATAAAAGTAGAACACTTTTTGGTGAAGTATCTTTTCACAGTAGTAAATATAGAATAATGTTCAATTGATTGCTTTTTGAGAGCCCTTTAAACCTGGCTCTAGGGGTTTTCGCTTGGATGTCTGTATAGGGGACACCACCCTTCTTAATAAGCAGCAGGAATGCAGGTAACCCAAGTGAACTAAAAAGTACTTTTATTGATAAACAAAATAATAAAATATCGTAAAATACTAAAAATAATTCTATAAAATACTTAAAATAATATCCATAATCGTTCCTTTTCCGAGACGCGTTTCTCCCAAATCTCTGGGCTTTCTCAATTGGTCTGTTTGATTCCTGCTTGCCTTTGTCTTTTATGTGCCTTTCTCCTCTTCTCATTGGTTCGTTTGAACTTCAATTGTCCAATCCTGTTAGTGGTGTTATCATTCAATTAATTAACTTAAGTGGCAAATGAACGCGGTGCTTACCTCCTTGCCACTTCCGGTTTACTTACGGCCATCTTACTTAAGGGCATCCGGACACATTGCTACTTACTGGAAGTGACGTTGCGGTTATAGACGCGTGTCACATTACTTCCGCATTCTCTCCCACTGCATGCCGGGAAATGTAGTCCACCTTGCTTCCCTTGGTATTATGGATACAGCGCATCTCGCACTGTCCCATTTTCCTTATATAATCTTCACTTCTCCAGTTTTCCTCTTTGTTTTGTTACATACATGCATATATACATTTTAAAGCATATCTATCCTGATTTTTCTTCCCCTGCTATGTTGGCGTTCCTCTTCAAATGCTTGTTTCATCTATTTACAACTATTTCTTTTCATTCTGTGTTTTTTTTTGTTTTTTTGTGTGTGTTTTTTTTAAGTTTTTTTTCTTGACATTACCATACAATTCCTCCGTAGACATCAGGTTATGTCCTCTTTTTCTTTAAACCCTCTTTCCACCAAAATTGACCTCTAATGGTGCAGTTATAGATTGTTTTTAATAAGCATGTCTTTGAATGTTCATTCATTGTTCTTTTTCAAAGATATGGTTCATATGATGATCAATAAAATGGCACCATCTTTAATTTTATTAAAACTACATTAGTGCTTAGGATGGTTGCAAAAAAGCCATAAATACAGATGTATCCTTTCTTTCCCTTGTATAAACAATTTAGAGGAGCAAACTAATCTTTGCCATCAGAAATTGGATGTAATTGTCATGAAACAACCAAATGGCAGAGTGTGGATTCCAAAAAACCAAAGACATCCTTTTGTAGGCTGTTTCAAACATCAATGCTTTTTTTTTTTTTTTTTCTGAAGCCACAAGCCATAGACAAGGTGCAATCACTGAGAACCAATCTCCCAAGTGACAGCTGAATGTCTAATGCCAATGCCCATGAATGATTGATTGCAAGTTGGCCTGCAAAGAACCCATTTTGTTAGGGCATTTCCATACCTCTGTCGTGAGATAGACTTGCTTATTAGTTTCTTGTTTATTTATTTTAATTGGTGGTGCATGACCTGCAACATATAGTATTTTCTGTCACGTTTTTGAAATACAGAAAATATTTTTGATGTAGGTGAATAGTAGAATGTGCATTCATGCAGTCCTTCATATTTTTTTACATTTTTTATTTATTTATATAATTTCCTCTTTTATTTTGTCAATAGGAGGCAGAGGCAGAGACCCAATGTATTTATGCGGTGTAACTTTGAATTTAGTTTCTTGTTTGCAGCATATCATATTTATAACTCATATTTATACTCAAGCAAGTCATTTTTAAACTTTTTTTGATGCTGCGTCTTCTAACAATTTATGTGTGTATAACGAACAGAGCCTTAACCAAACAAGCACTGCTTACTTTGTCTTCAAGTCAAGCACAGGGAATTTCCATGGGTACGTCTGCATTCCTTCATTTTTATTTCTGTGTTTTAAAACTACAGACACTTCTAGAGCATCATGTGAGATGCAGTCCACAGCTTTTGAAATGGTAGTAACTGCTTTAAAAAAAAAAAAAAAAAAAAGATACGTCATATTATCTCGCTACTCTATCCTTTCTGTTATGTCTGCTATAATAGTATTTTCATCTATGTAATGCTTACTATACAGTCTGATCCTACGCTATAATCACAACAGTCTTCCCCTTTACTGTAATGTCTACTGCTTAGCTTCTTCATTCTAAGAACTCCTGCTTGTTCTCTATGCAATTTTTTTGTCATTCATCATTTCTGCTGTAGTTTTATCCACAAAAAATGTTGTACTAAACTGTAATGTTGGCTATGAAGGCTTGTCTTGTTATGTAATGCCCACCATACTGTCTTTTTCTACACTGTATTGTCAGCTGTATACTCTTGTCGTTCATTGTAGTATTATCTATAGAGCTTTCTACGTCCTATTATTAAAGACTGTACAGTTCTGGCTTTGTTTTCCCGCAGTTGCTGTATATTGGTGCTTTTCCTATGAGTGCTAATAAAGTTCGTTTTATTGTTTATTATACAGTCTGGTCCAATACTGGATGTCGGCTATGTGTCTGTAATCTTTCACAGTAATGTCTACTTGATGAAAAACTGCATTCTTCAAAGGAACTGTCCAAGCACCTTACCCACTGCAGCATGCTTTTACTGCAAAAAGGTTTAGGAACAGTTTGACTTCTTGCCTTGAGTTCACCTATTACCACTCCATGCATCTCCACTGCAGCATCCAGGCCAGTCAGAAGCCATGTCTGAGCTAAGTCCAGCAGTACATGACTTACGCCATTGGCTGAGAGTGATCAGCTGACCATTTCTGCCAATGAGTTGACCAATCACAGCAGGCTTAGCTCAGGGAAATTAAAGGATGCTCCTAACCAGGAGCTTATCGATCTCCAAGTAGCTGAGAGGATGTAGTGGGCAAAATAACATCTCAAACGGCTCTTCATGGTTGCAAATGTAGTGTAACATTGCAATAAAATGATAGACTACCCATTAAATTATTCACATACAGGGTTAATCATTACCATGTGAGTTGTCTGGAAATCAAAGTGAATTTTAAGCTTTAGGTCATAATCAAATTGAAAACCATCTCTAACGGGGTTATTTGCTAAAGTGAGAATTTCAAATTTAATGCCAAAGTAGTTGAACTGAAAGCATAGTTGACTTAGATAATTTTCCTGGTTCGGCTATTTTGGCCTTAATTTTGAAATTAACTTTGATTAATCCCTGAATGCAAATGTTTTACAAAGCAGTCTTTTGGAAAGTGACCCAAGTTTTGTTCTTGTGGCTGTGTATTTCGCGTCACCCACTTGGGCAGATTTAACCCATAGATATTGTAGAAATTAGACCTATTTTACATTTTAATTTTTTGGGGTGATATAAAGGTATTTTGGTTTTAAAGAGGGTAAACCTACAATAATCAAATAATATGACATAGCTTGTCCAATCAAAAACAAACGAATAAATTACACATTTAAAAATAAATATATATACAATTTAGAACGTTTTAAACAAATAAAATGGGTCCCAGGGAATTCCAATCCCGTGCAATATAGCGCTTCACAAAGTACAATGTTGTACAAAAAAAGTGAAAATAGTGATAAAAAAGAAAAAGGACGATTAATGGGATGAGAAGCAGACGGATGACTTTATTACTTAATTATTATTAAACGATTGAAATTACTACAATTTTCATGCATCATCACACCACTTTAGGACACCAAAAGTAAGTTGGTAAATATTATTGTGAACAAAGTCATCCTTTTTAAGATTGAATGAAAAACCTTTGCATGCAGTGGCTGCATAAAGTTTGCAAGCCAATGACCTCATGTTTCAAGTATTTTCCTTGTTAAAGGCCTATGCTACATCTTCAATCCCTTTTTGCTTTGGGGCAATTTTCCTTTTGGTGTTGACTTAGCTAGTGAAATGGTCAGTTGATTTCAGGTCAAGTGATTGACTTGACCAGTCAAGGATACTCTATTTCCAATTAATTTAGGTTTCTGTAGAATTCCTTCACAATATAGATTAACTTTGACCTCATTTGTCTCAAGACATTAATTTCCTTTTCTTTTCTTTTTTTTATTTCTTTGTTTGTTTCTTTAAACAGTTTGTTCTTGATCTGTTTGATAGCTGAAAAGGGGAATTTCTGCACAAATGCAAGTATATTTCGGTCATCCATTATACTGTGTAATATATGTCTCCTTGCAATTCATTCTCGTATATATTAGCCTTACAATATCCTGCCCTTCTAGCGTTTGGGATTCTTTGCTCCTCATGGTGAGAGATGAGATGCAGGCTCCAAATTCAAATGCCACACCTTGCACCTATTTGCTTCTAACTGCAGTCCAAGGACAGATATCACTTTTTAAGACATTTAATCGATAGGGATTAAAATGTTGTCTATCCCCCTCAACAAAACTGTATCAGTCATTTTATTAACTATTTGTTTCACCACTGTAAAAGTTACACTTTAGAATATATTATTTAAAAAAATGTATCTCTTGCTGCCTTTTGTGCATCCAGACTGTTTGAACTGGGTAAGATTCAAAAGATTCCTTCTTCCTTGATTTGACCTATCTGAGATTTTCGCTTGCTGTCTAAACTTGTCTTATGAATGACAGATAGCAGCCTACCTGTTCTCTAATCTGTCTAATTCAGTGTGAAAGAGTGTTGACTTGTAATGAATAGGAAAGGTATTAGGTGGACAAAGAGCATAGAATAGACATACATGGCGTTTGATTTTCTGTTGTAAAACTATTTTGCCGTAGTTGTTTTTATATTGTTATGTGAGTATCTGCAGTTATGTAATAATAAGAGACTGTTAAACCAACTCTAAATAGTATACTTCACCTATACTGTAATTTTACTTTGATGTTTTAATTGAAGGAACCGACTAATAGAGGTGTTTTTATTACTTCAAGTCTTGACATATTTAGTCTGCTTCTACTAGTAAACATCACATGTCCAATGGTTCCTAAACTACACCCATCATTCCAACACACAATACCCATATTAGACACTGTCTGTGGTACTCACCCATTGTCCCACTGATCACATACATTAGCCACATAGCACCCGTACCACAATACTCATTATACATACATCACCTTTATGCACTCTTCACAAAACATCATCCATATGGTACCCATAACATGTAGCAGCACTTTTCATATGACGTATGCATGCTTGAAAGCTGTTCTTCCACTGTTAATGCACAGGTAAGCATTTAGTACCCATATTGAACCCATAATAAACAGCACCTACCAGACTGCTGTAAAACACCCAGCCCTCCACCATACCTCCATCTCTCATCCAACTACTCTATTGACTTTTATCAGTATTATGTTAGACAATGTGATCTATACATGTATCATGTCTGTTTTCTTGCTATTGCCAGTGTAACTTTACCTTTTATTAAGAACTGACCTCATGAGCTCTGTGTGTCCTAAACAAAAAGTGACTTAAAGTGGACCAGTCACTTCCTGTGGCTTTGTATAATTTGCAAAGACCTCCGGCGATGACATCACCGCTGTGGGGTGCAATGGTCTGGGTGGGGGCAGGTACATGTAAGTTTAACTTACCTGCACCTGTCCCTCGCAGGTGCCGCCATCCTCTTCCTCTTAAAATTTAGATTGAGCAGTGACACTCCAGGGGCATGATCTATACAACAAAACTGTTTAACTAAGCTGACATTCTTTTGGTACTTAGAGCAAACCTCCCAACTTTTCAAATGGACAAAGAGAGATATTGTACTTTGATTTTAGGGTTGTGAGAGGGGGTGTAGCCAAAGGCATGGCTCTTTGGAGAACTTTTCGGTGGCTTACTAATTTCTGACACAAATATGTAGTTTAGAAGAACAATGTATCTTATTTACGCAGATTGATTTCCAAATGCATTTATTGTAGTTTAAAGTCCCATTACTGTATGTTTTATTGCAGTGCTGTTCTATTATATGGTCAAACACAAGAGCAAGATGAAGTTCCTAGAAAAGAGGGACATTAGGATAGAAAAGAGGTACAGATGGATCGTTTGGGCCCAAAATAGGGACTGTCTCTCCTAGATAAGGCACACTGAGGAGGTATGGTTTAAAACAAAGGGGTTGGCAACTACATTGTGGACTAAATCTCCCACAATGCTCTTAGAACCATAATGCTGACAAGGCATCAGGAGAGATGTGGTCCACAACATCTGGCATCCATTGACATTTTGGTCACTCAACCTAATTTCATTTTTATTTTTATTTTATTTATTTTTTGGCCATTTGTACATTTCTTAAACTGGGTTAGGGATAGTGCAGGAATGGCTCCAAAAGTAAGCATTTTCTAAATTATGCTCAAAACATTTTTGTTTGAAAACAGTAGAGCAAAAATGTCTTGTTGGTTTTTCTTTAAGCCGTGATGTAGATCCAGGGTATTAAACTGGAACTTGCCAGGACCACATTCACATATAGAAAGCTTTATTCAAAAGAACCTCACCTTGCCTTGTGGCACATTTGCTAAAATCAACATTGTGGCAGCCAAAATCATAGTTAAATGCCATGAAATGGAAATTTTCCAAGCCCCTTTGATAACCAATCATTTGTTCTCCAGTTTTCATTTATGAAAAACTATCTAAATGCTAATAAGCATGTTATTCTGGAAAGCGCTAATGAATGTTAGATACTTAATAGTTTAACTTTTCTGTTGATGGAGTTTCAAAGTGCCAGATGATTGTGGCAAATAATATATGCAGAACTGACCTAAAATATAGTCGCCTTTACCTTTCCTGAAACTAAATTAACACATGGTTATGGAAAAAAATGTAAACTAGAAGCTTAAATAATTCATATTCTTATGAATGTGTATATCATTAATGACTGACTGCTAAATTGGCTTAAACATTCGCTTTCTCCACTGCCAAAAGTAATGCAGATGTGCATAATTTATCTGTCTACCATATGTGTACCGACATGTTCCTGTAAAGTCAACTGTCTGATTTGTATTGTTAAAGGGTTCTTTTTCATCGTTTGCTTTAATTCAAACTGTAAACATGGATAAATCTTTCTCTGTTTGAATGAATCTGTTACACGATGTGATGGCTTTACTGTATGAATGGTTGGGTCTTATTTTGTTACTTTGAACAAAAAGAAGTATACGGCACTTGGCTTTGTAGCTGAAGTTGTTACACAATTCACTTTACATGAACATGAAATGCAATTTTCCCATTATATTGTACTTTCTTTTTTTTATTAATTGTTGTAGTACAGTGTGTTTTAAAAACATATTTGTTAGAACATTGCAACACTGGTTTTCACAGCAGATGAAAGAGCATCTTGTCTGTACATTTTCTGTCAAGAAAAAAAAATGCACAAGCTTTATTCTTGATTTTATTGTATCTGTCTTAGGACAGTAGTGAATGTATCTCACCCATTATTGAAGTCTTTATGCGATATATAGTTATTTATTTATTGTTCAACTCAGAGAAAATTAAAGGGACAGTCAACAAACCCTACTTCTGCTTATTGTAATAGTTATATATATATATATATATATATATATATATATATATATATAATGTGTGTGTAATAATCTAATATACTCTTGACATTTTTAGACAATTAAATAGAATGTATTGCATTTCGACATTTCTGTGACCGAACAGAGGCAGTTGAAAATTACTTGTTGTTGTTGCTTCATGCAGGTGAATGTTGTTATGACTGCTTCTGTTACATCCCCATCATGCTTGCTTATATGGTTTGTTTTAAGAAGAAGAAAAAAAAAAGGCTTTTTGGTGTTGTTAAAACATTCACTTGCAAGTAAATGTTGAACTGTGAATGAAAGGCTGAACTTGATGGACATGTCTTTTTTTCACCCTCTAACAATGAAACTATGCAATATACAGCAAATATGTGATAAATGGTTGGTAGAAAAATAAAATCATAAACTTCTGTATCAATTAATGAGGCTTTAGTGCAAAGGTGCCCAAAGGTAGATCCCCACATGTGTTAAAACTACAGCTTCCTTGATGCTTTGCCCTTCGAAAGATATTCTAAAGGCATGCAAAGCATCATGGGAGTTGAAGTTCTAAAACATCTGGTGCTCTACCTTTTGGGCACCCCTGCTTAAGTTTATAGAGCCTATAATTTAGATGTGACCACATAATTCAGATTCGTCGTTTTTGTTGCTTTCAAAGTGTCATCGAGCAAGTTTCCATTGGTCTGAAAATGTAACACTGCTTGGAGTAAAAAGCATTTTCTTCAGAGAGCTCGATTAAGGAGTGGGAAATGTTACCCCCATATTTCTCAATTTATGGCAGGTTTGTCACACAATAGGGCAACTGGGGACACGAACATTACATTATTATTGCAGCTTGTATGTAGCATATGAATGGCAGATTTAATAGCCTAAGGTGAATAAATGAGACAGCCACCAGGAAAGTGAACAACAAGGTGTGTTCCTGCACATTCTTCTACCAACATGTACAAATTGAAAACAAGTGTGTGGATTCAGTGCCAAATCCTGTTTCTCGTCAGCTGCAAAAGAAAAAGGGGGGGAAAAAAAGAAATAATAATAATAAATTACTTAGCCAAGTCTTGCGGAAGATGTATTTCTGTGTAAGAGAATGAAACTCGAATCCATTGTATCAGTTCATTTCACATGACCATGTTAATTTATGGGGTAGGTGCCATTAATTCAAGGTTCTCTATAAAGTCTTACACTGGGGGCAGCGCTTACTTTGCAGGGTTAAATCCACCTCTAGTGGCTGTCCTACTGACTGCCACAAGAGGAGCTTCTGAGAAAAACTGTCACCTGGCGTAGAAGGAGTTAAAAAAACATTGAATGGATATGTGCACGGTCGTGCCTCCTTGATGATGTCACAGAGAGAGAGAGGTGAGCAGTGCCAAAAGGTAAGTAAAACTTATCTATATCTAACTAGGGACGGGGCACCATAACGTTAGGAATACAGATTTCATGTACCTTTAAGGAGCTACAAATTACAGTGAACTGTAATCCCTGTAATTAGCAAAATGGTATCATATGTTAATAAATATCAGTGTGCTCTTTCCCCTGTTCTAGTCATTTGGCCTCTTAGTCGCTTGTCACATGTAGTGAACACCATCACAAGTGCTTTTCATAAGCTCTTGAAAATTTGCCTGGTACACACCTGCCTTGTCACCAGCTGACATCTTCATTAGTTGGTTTCAACCTGGCAGATTTAAATGGACACTCCATTGCCCAGGTGTTTATGGTAATTGCTGCCTCTTGAGTTTAGCTCCACTGAGCTAACCAAACCAGGAAGTAAACAGGACCAGTTGTCTGCCTGACAGCCAGGGGGAAGGGGTATAAGCAGGTTAGTTCATAAGTGTGAATTGTTATTGAAATATCATGCAAAATCGGAAAAAAGAACACACACTCTTCGCACATAAAGCTTTACAGCAAGCTAAAGTGCTTTAGGGGTCTGGAGTGTTGCGTTAAGTTAGGGCAGTATGGTATATAGATACCAGTGTTCTGTATAACTTTGGCCAGTTGTGCTGTGAAACGGTACTTATTTTGGATTAACTTGACACCAGTTAAAACTGAAAATGAATACTGGTATATACAATAAGTGTAACATGCATCAGGCTTTCTCTGATGATTTTACCCTCCGGCGCTAATAAATATGAATAAACCCACATTGATATTACACAGACTGAAATATATACTTCTTAATATCCGCCACTTAAGCATATAGGCAGTGTTGTAGTATGTAGATATACACTGATTATATTTGTATTCTCTGTGCTGATTTTACAAACTTTGTATTAATTGATTATACAGCTGCATATTCCAATCCCATGTGGCCCTTTCCCTTATTTCTACGGCTAGTGCTGGCACATATGTTTATGTATAGAAGCCCATCGTTATGGTTTTTGTTATTTGAGTTATTCTTTTTAATTACTTTGTACTCCGATTAGTGGTGGGTAGGTATATATTGTTTGAATGTACTGGTCTTTTCCATAATTTGTTCTCTTTTTCTCCTTTTTTTCTGCTTATTGAAGAACAGGAATCAATATACCCCATTATTTATTTTTATTATTTTTTTACATTTTTTTTATTAAAGTGAGTTCTCCAGTTTCCATGACCACTAAACTGATTTGAAGGGGTCATAGTGCCCTGAAGTTATATGGAGACTAACGCAGCAAGAATTCTGGGCTAACAGTATTAATTATGATTGGAAGCAAAAAACTTTAGCTACCCCTCCTTCGCACACCCCTCCCACCTACCCATGGTGCTGAAGGGGTTCAAAAACCCTTTCACTTACCTGGGTCCAGCGCCATTGTCCGTTGGCACTGGTTTGGGACCGCCTTTGTTCCTACCCTGTTGAGGTCAGCCGGCGTAAGCGATTTAATGTGCATGCACAACGCTTGCATTTGGATTTCCCCATAGGACAGCAATATTTAATGCTTTCCTATGAGGTTTTGTGTGACGCTGGACATCTCCATGCCACAAGTCACCTAACAACCCGGAAGTCCCTCTAGTGGCTGTCTGGTAGACAGCCACTAGAGGTGGAGTTAACCCAGAAAGGTAAATATTGCAGTTTCTTAAACTCTTTAATAATTAGCTTTGCAAGATTAAGGGACCTGGGTCTATGCACCTAGACCACTTTAATGAGATGAAGTGATCTGGGTGCCTATAGGATCGATTTAACATTAAATTGGCTTCCTTAATATACTCACTTAGCATTCTGTGTATATGTGTGAATATATATTCCATTGTACAGCACTACAGAATTTGTTGGCGCTTTATAAATCATAATAATATATAAAAATATTTGAATTATTAATGAAAAGACACAAAGTATTGCATACTGTTCCTTGCTTTATCTGTTTTATTGCTAACATAATCTCCATTCTTATTTATCAAGTATGTAACTCTACAGGCCCCATTATCTGCTATTACATAATATTTCAAATTGCTCTTGCCGAATTGTGTACGTATCTATTTTTTATTTTATTTTAATGTTGTGGTTTCAAATACACTTGGTTCATACATACTGTTTTCCCCATTTGGTTTCCTACCCATTTAATAAAACTACTTTCTCCAATGTCATTAAAGTGGTAGCTCTTTTTTTTTTTTTTTTTTTTCCCAAACATTTTTATCTAGCAATTAGTTTTCTAAGTAGAATGAAGAATAGTTCTTCCTTTCTAAATAAATCTGTGTCATCATTCAGTGCAACACTTCAACATCCGACGTCTTCATGTTCCCAGAAAGTGATTCATGCTTGAGGTAATGCCGAGGTCATTTTTAGTTTACGCTAAGCATTTATTCGAGCACATATCGTTTACTGAATAAATGTTATCTTTTTAAAGGCAAGGCTGATGACATATGCAGTTCCCAAAAGGTTAAGTGATACTGAAATGCAGTGCCTGGTGAATAAATTTAATTTGGCCCGTTCAATCTGAATATTGACTTTAAAACCTGAGCTAAGAATCTTTAGCTACCCTCTATGGCTCTGGATAGTTTGCACTCTGTCCTAATATTTGTTTTCTTCTTTGTAGCATGTAGGCTTTTGTACACAATCCTCATAACCGCTGTACAATTCAGATTTTTTGGGGGGGATACAGTCACATAAGCACAAGATTGTTTGTTTGTCATTATCTGGAGATCCTTAAAGCCGTCATCACTGGTGGAGTCTATGAATGGTCTACAGTGACTCACCTGCTTTAAACACCCTTCCTAAGAAAGGATACTCTTTAAGCTCCCCTTGAGTCTCACGCTGTCCAATATCAAAGCATAGATCTGAAAAAAAAAGCAAAGATACAAATCAAATTAATTGTATGAGATTTAGATTTCACATTGTTGTGCCCTTCCTGTTTGCATTAAGTCCTCTTTGTTGTAAATATTAATATTTTTTTTGTGACCAAGCATGCCAAATCAGACTCTGCATCACGTTTTCTTTTGTGATAGACATTGAAATAAATGTAGATATTCGTTCAGTTCTACAGATTTGTCAGTTTTGTTGGAAGACCTTACCGTGCATAGTGTGTCAGGTTATGTGTCTCTCTCCCATGCAAGATATGTATTATGTAACATTTTTGGTCCTTTAACCATATACCTTCAGTATGTTGCAGATTTTCTAAACATGCACTGTACTCATAACATTATCCTGTTATTTGCAGAATATCCCCCAAACTATCTGTCAAATATCACCTCAAATGCATGTGGGTGTACTTTCCGAATTGTGACATAGATTACCTATTCAACAGATTGGGGATTGTTTGCTTATTTTACATCTCTGCGCAGCAATATCAAGGCTTTTTTTTTCTACTTCTGTAAGGATAGTCCTGAACACTAAAACAGATCTTTGCAGAGGGGCCTACTCAAAGAGCGGTTACTGGACAGTACTGACACATAGGCATCGTTGGGTTTTGTTTAACCCCTTAAGGACCAAACTTCTGGAATAAAAGGGAATCATGACATGTCACACAT
This sequence comes from Pelobates fuscus, assembly GCF_036172605.1. Classification (NCBI taxonomy): domain Eukaryota; kingdom Metazoa; phylum Chordata; class Amphibia; order Anura; family Pelobatidae; genus Pelobates; species Pelobates fuscus. Next base: position 83,800,545 of record NC_086321.1, on the reverse strand, counting down.
GTCATGTGTCCTTAAGGGGTTAAACCTTGGTTCAAAAAGGAGTTGGGGTATAATGGCAAGGCTTCCATTTGACCAATTTCCTCCATCCATAGTTAGAGACCAAGGGCTTATGGTGGCTGATGGGATTGTGCTGATATACAAAATGCCTACCATGGGTTCTAAAAGGAAAAGTACTATAGGCAAAAAAAGTCTTGTAATTGACAATTCAGGCACAATCTGGTGGATCAGATCAGCAACCGCGTGACTGATGCAGACGAGACTGGCTGGTGTAAGGTCAATAACAGGCCTAGGAAAGAAGCTGACATCTGATGGGAATACATCCGCAAATAGTCGTCAACATGGACTCATCTTGACGTTGCTGGTTTGTGTAACCACAACACTGTGAACATATCTCTGGCCGTAATTGTTCAAGACTTTCTTGATCCCAAGCAAGAGAGCGGTGTATGTTTCACAGCTTGTTCGGCATCCCTTGAATCCTTCAATGCCTCTATCTGTGCAAAGCAGTAGAGGACAAAATCAATTTGCAGCACTTTCCTAAGACCTTTAGTGAGATAGAGTAGTGCTCTGGAATTAAAAGGGATGCCATGTGGATCTGTTACTCCAGTAGCAGACGTTAGATTCAGAACTGGGAAAGCAGGAATCCAGTGACAAAATAAGGAATAAGGAGTCTGTAACAGCAGACGGGCACAGTGTTAAATTTTGTAGCCCATCTTCCTAGCTAGGATGGCCACTTTCTTTACTATTTTTACTACTATTACTATTTATAAAGCACAAACAGATTCCGCAGCACTGTACGATGGGATCAGGATCTCTTATAAAATGCATTGGGACTAACTAAAACAAAACATTTTTTTACCAAGAAGTTTATTAGGCATATCCATGATATAGGAATATCTTTGTAGATAATTCTGGGATATGATAATATTGTTAATCTATTAATGTGATATTTTCCTGTGTGATATTTGATAACGTGTAGACACAAACTACACTTCAGCAAGCCATATTACCAAGACGGAACTCTCATAGATATCACCAACATAAACTAATTAAATAAAATGTGTACATTTGCTCCTATTTTGCTGGTTCATCATATGTTTTCATTGACAGCAAGTTTTGTTTGTTTATTATATATTTTATAAAAAATAATTATGTGGTCATTTCATTAGGTATTATTGTACATTATTCATACTTTAAGGCTCTAATTAGTAGATTGAAGACACCAATCCACAGTCCAGTGAAGCCCTGAAGTGTGTATTTTAAAATAACACCTGGAAAGTGCACCCCCCAAATACCCTTATGGATAACAAGTGTTATAATTTCAAGAGTCTACTCATTTTACATATGTTTACTTTCATGTCTGACTGATATTCATGAGTTGTGTCTGTATCCCTCTGTAGATTTTTATTGTGCCTGCCATGGTTGTGTTGTTTCCCCTTCGTTTTCCAATGTAGGCAGGTGTTTTAAAGCATTACGTCAGTAATATAAGTAGTGTTGATGGAGATGTCTGAAAGATCTAATGATGAGTCTCATGTCTTTCCTGTTTGAGACCTGCCCCCAAATAATCGTACTTTCTCCTTCTGCACTGATGAAATATTAGCTGTGTTATGTATTTTTTAAATATACAAACCTATGTCATGTAACTTTTTAGTAACTTTTTTTTTTTTTGCGCTTCAGCATTTATGAATTATGTGTATAGCAGTATTTCAGCTGTTTAATAATTTGAGTGAGAGACAGTTGGATGTACTTCCATTTTCACGGGCAATATTTAGGGATGCACCGACTTTCAATTTCCATATGTGCAGTTATTGAATCAATAAAATTATAGAAAAAACTATTTTAAGATCATTTGGGGGATAAGTAATTTTCGGTTTCGATTTTTGGTTTCGGCCCAGAATTTTCATTTCAGTGCATCCCTAGCAATATTTGTTATTAATCAGTTCTGTTCATTTGTGTACTACTCCACCAATGTGTCGGTCGGCGTATTAAATCAGACTATGATGAGAAGTTCTTGCAGGCTATGATGAGATAATGTAATATTCAGATATGTGGTGATGAAATTATTTTTTGGGAAAATTATGCATATGGAGAATGGTTTTTAATTTAAAAAAAACAAAAAAAAAACACACAGAAAGTATATGTAGGTATATTTAAAAGGACACTGTAGACGCCAAGACCATTTCATCTTATTAAAGTGGTCTGGATGCATAGGGACTATCCCCTTAACACTGCCAGTGAAAACATTGCCGTTTCAGACTGCTTCTAGTGGCTACACTAGAGGTGATTCCTGGTCTGTCATGGAGTTTAACTCCGTCAAACAATTCTGGACGTCTTTGTCCATAGGAAAGCAATAAGTCAATGCATGCGCTTTTTTTTAAACTACCTATTTGCTTTGGTGCAGTCTTTTATACTTTTATTTAGTTCTTATTTTATTTGTACCTGGCACAACCTATTTCCTATACACATCAGGTCCATCATCAAAAGTATCCTAGGTGAGGATTGTTCCATCCACGCTGTTACCATAGAGTGGTTTGTCTGCTCTCAAAATTGTAAGTACATTTCATTTTACTACTACTTATTTGCAAATATGGAGAGCACTATGGGCCTTCTTTTTCTTTAATTGCATACAAACTACACTACAACTACCGTGTGAGGGCTATGCTATAAGTGGGGAGTTGATATACCACTGTAAGCTGTTTTACCGATAGCTGGTTATAGCTCTGAAACGTGAGTTGGTAATTTTTAGTTCTACGTCTATAGTCCATAGACTTACAATACTGCACTATTGGTCTCCTATTTTCTCTTTTGCATTTGCCATTTATGTGTGATACCACTCAGTAGACATCTTATTCAACATTTGAAGACTTTTAAAACCTCAAAAGGACATTTTTATCTTTTACTTGGTACCTTTTTTTATTATTACTTACCACAATATTGTCCTTGGCCCTGGAATTAAGTAAGGGGGGAGGGGGGAGAGATTATTTTACCTCTGGCTTCCTTTATATACTCCTACTCCTACTCCCACTCCCCTATCTGACCGAGCTCTACCTCTCTTTGTTTAAAAAAAAAAAAAAAAAGGAGGTATGCACAGTGTGTCTTTCTTGCATTAGCATGCAAATCTCTGATTTGCAAATAGTGAAAATAGTCTCCTGGGATTAGGGTCAACACGTGCTGAAGTTCTGGGAAGGGGTAAGATAAATATAGAAGTACATACATTGTGCATTCTCATGTTTTTCATTGCTCTGAAAGACCCTAGCTCTAATGCCAGGATTAAAAAAAAAAAGCTATTTTGCAGGTATGGAGTCAGATGGGGCTAGAGAAAATTAGATTAATATACTATCCTGGACCCAAAAGGAATTCACAATATTCACACGCTCCCTCTCACCATCACCCTCACCCTCCCTCTCACCCTCCCTCTCACCATCACCCCCCGCTCCCTCTCACCATCACCCCCCGCTCCCTCTCACCATCACCCCCCGCTCCCTCTCACCATCACCCCCCGCTCCCCTCGCCATCACCCCCCGCTCCCCTCGCCATCACCCCCCGCTCCCCTCGCCATCACCCGTCGCTCCCTCTCGCCATCACCCGTCGCTCCCTCTCGCCATCACCCCCCAGTTCCCTCTCACCCTCCCTCTCACCATCACCCCCCCTCGTTCCCTCTCACACTCCCTCTCACCATCCCCCCCCGTTCCCTCTCCCATCACCCCCGCGCTCCCTCTCGCCATCACCCCCGCGCTCCCTCTCGCCATCACCCCCCCGCTCCCTCTCGCCATCACCCCCCCGCTCTCTCTCGCCATCACCCCCCGCTCTCTCTCGCCATCACCCCCTCGCTCCCTCTCGCCATCACCCCCCCGCTCCCTCTCGCCATCACCCCCCCACTCCCTCTCACCCTCCCTCTCGTCATCACCCCCCGCTCCCTCTCACCCTCCCTCTCGTCATCCCCCCCGCTCCCTCTCACCCTCCCTCTCGCCATCACCCCCCCGCTCCCTCTCACCCTCCCTCTCGCCATCACCCCCCGCTCCCTCTCCCTCTCACCATCACCCTCACCCTCCCTCTCGCCATCACCCCCCGCTCCCTTTCGCCATCACCCCCCGCTCCCTCTCGCCATCACCCCCCGCTCCCTCTCGCCATCACCCCCCCGCTCCCTCTCGCCATCACCCCCCGCTCTCTCTCGCCATCACCCCCCGCTCTCTCTCGCCATCACCCCCTCGCTCCCTCTCGCCATCACCCCCCCGCTCCCTCTCGCCATCACCCCCCCACTCCCTCTCACCCTCCCTCTCGTCATCACCCCCCGCTCCCTCTCACCCTCCCTCTCGTCATCCCCCCCGCTCCCTCTCACCCTCCCTCTCGCCATCACCCCCCCGCTCCCTCTCACCCTCCCTCTCACCATCCCCCCCCGTTCCCTCTCCCATCACCCCCGCGCTCCCTCTCGCCATCACCCCCGCGCTCCCTCTCGCCATCACCCCCCGCTCCCTCTCGCCATCACCCCCCCGCTCTCTCTCGCCATCACCCCCCGCTCTCTCTCGCCATCACCCCCTCGCTCCCTCTCGCCATCACCCCCCCGCTCCCTCTCGCCATCACCCCCCCACTCCCTCTCACCCTCCCTCTCGTCATCACCCCCCGCTCCCTCTCACCCTCCCTCTCGTCATCCCCCCCGCTCCCTCTCACCCTCCCTCTCGCCATCACCCCCCCGCTCCCTCTCACCCTCCCTCTCGCCATCACCCCCCGCTCCCTCTCCCTCTCACCATCACCCTCACCCTCCCTCTCGCCATCACCCCCCGCTCCCTTTCGCCATCACCCCCCGCTCCCTCTCGCCATCACCCCCCGCTCCCTCTCGCCATCACCCCCCGCTCCCTCTCGCCATCACCCCCCGCTCCCTCTCGCCATCACCCCCGCTCCCTCTCGCCATCACCCCCCGCTCCCTCTCGCCATCACCCCCCGCTCCCTCTCGCCATCACCCCCCGCTCCCTCTCGCCATCACCCCCCGCTCCCTCTCGCCATCACCCCCCGCTCCCTCTCGCCATCACCCCCCGCTCCCTCTCGCCATCACCCCCCGCTCCCTCTCGCCATCACCCCCCGCTCCCTCTCGCCATCACCCCCCGCTCCCTCTCACCATCACCCCCCGCTCCCTCTCACCATCACCCCCCGCTCCCTCTCACCATCACCCCCGCTCCCTCTCACCATCACCCCCGCTCCCTCTCACCATCACCCCCCGCTCCCTCTCACCATCACCCCCCGCTCCCTCTCGCCATCACCCCCCGCTCCCTCTCGCCATCACCCCCCGCTCCCTCTCACCATCACCCCCCGCTCCCTCTCACCATCACCCCCCGCTCCCTCTCACCATCACCCCCCGCTCCCTCTCACCATCACCCCCCGCTCCCTCTCACCATCACCCCCCGCTCCCTCTCACCATCACCCCCCGCTCCCTCTCACCATCACCCCCGCTCCCTCTCACCATCACCCCCCGCTCCCTCTCACCATCACCCCCCGCTCCCTCTCGCCATCACCCCCCGCTCCCTCTCGCCATCACCCCCCGCTCCCTCTCACCATCACCCCCCGCTCCCTCTCACCATCACCCCCCGCTCCCTCTCACCATCACCCCCCGCTCCCTCTCACCATCACCCCCCGCTCCCTCTCACCATCACCCCCCGCTCCCTCTCACCATCACCCCCCGCTCCCTCTCACCATCACCCCTCTCACCATCACCCCTCTCACCATCACCCCTCTCACCATCACCCCTCTCACCATCACCCCCCTCACCATCACTCCTCTCACCATCACTCCTCTCACCATCACTCCTCTCACCATCACTCCTCTCACCATCACTCCTCTCACCATCACTCCTCTCACCATCACTCCTCTCACCATCACTCCTCTCACCATCACTCCTCTCACCATCACTCCTCTCACCATCACTCCTCTCACCATCACCCCCCGCTCCCTCTCACCATCACTCCTCTCACATCACTCCTCTCACCATCACTCCTCTCACCATCACTCCTCTCACCATCACTCCTCTCACCATCACTCCTCTCACCATCACTCCTCTCACCATCACTCCTCTCACCATCACTCCTCTCACCATCACTCCTCTCACCATCACCCCTCTCACCATCACCCCTCTCACCATCACCCCTCTCACCATCACCCCTCTCACCATCACCCCTCTCACCATCACCCCTCTCACCATCACCCCTCTCACCATCACCCCTCTCACCATCACCCCTCTCACCATCACCCCTCTCACCATCACCCCTCTCACCATCACCCCTCTCACCATCACCCCTCTCACCATCACTCCTCTCACCATCACTCCTCTCACCATCACTCCTCTCACCATCACTCCTCTCACTATCACTCCTCTCACCATCACCCCCGCTCCCTCTCACCATCACTCCTCTCACATCACTCCTCTCACATCACTCCTCTCACCATCACTCCTCTCACCATCACTCCTCTCACCATCACTCCTCTCACCATCACTCCTCTCACCATCACTCCTCTCACCATCACTCCTCTCACCATCACTCCTCTCACCATCACTCCTCTCACCATCACTCCTCTCACCATCACCCCTCTCACCATCACCCCTCTCACCATCACCCCTCTCACCATCACCCCTCTCACCATCACCCCTCTCACCATCACCCCTCTCACCATCACCCCTCTCACCATCACCCCTCTCACCATCACCCCTCTCACCATCACCCCTCTCACCATCACCCCTCTCACCATCACCCCTCTCACCATCACCCCTCTCACCATCACCCCTCTCACCATCACCCCTCTCACCATCACCCCTCTCACCATCACCCCTCTCACCATCACCCCTCTCACCATCACCCCTCTCACCATCACCCCTCTCACCATCACCCCTCTCACCATCACTCCTCTCACCATCACTCCTCTCACCATCACTCCTCTCACCATCACTCCTCTCACCATCACTCCTCTCACCATCACTCCTCTCACCATCACTCCTCTCACCATCACTCCTCTCACCATCACTCCTCTCACCATCACCCCCGCTCCCTCTCACCATCACTCCTCTCACCATCACTCCTCTCACCATCACTCCTCTCACCATCACTCCTCTCACCATCACCCCTCTCACCATCACCCCTCTCACCATCACCCCTCTCACCATCACCCCTCTCACCATCACCCCTCTCACCATCACCCCTCTCACCATCACCCCTCTCACCATCACCCCTCTCACCATCACCCCTCTCACCATCACCCCTCTCACCATCACCCCTCTCACCATCACCCCTCTCACCATCACCCCTCTCACCATCACCCCTCTCACCATCACCCCTCTCACCATCACCCCTCTCACCATCACCCCTCTCACCATCACCCCTCTCACCATCACCCCTCTCACCATCACCCCTCTCACCATCACCCCTCTCACCATCACCCCTCTCACCATCACCCCTCTCACCATCACCCCTCTCACCATCACCCCTCTCACCATCACCCCTCTCACCATCACCCCTCTCACCATCACCCCTCTCACCATCACCCCTCTCACCATCACCCCTCTCACCATCACCCCTCTCACCATCACTCCTCTCACCATCACTCCTCTCACCATCACTCCTCTCACCATCACTCCTCTCACCATCACCCCCCGCTCCCTCTCACCATCACTCCTCTCACCATCACTCCTCTCACCATCACTCCTCTCACCATCACTCCTCTCACCATCACCCCCCGTTCCCTCTCACCATCACTCCTCTCACCATCACCCCCTCTCCCCCCCCATACACACAACACACTTCAAGCAGCTACCCCATACACATAGGGTCTCAGACAAAAACGCAAACATGCTCACAGAGACATACATTCACACAGACAAGGATACTCTCTGTCAGACACACTCTCAGGCACATACACATGTAGACAGTGCATCAATGTGTATATGTGACACTTTTGTGTTAGTGGGGCCTCATGTTTGCGTTTCACCTAAGGCCTCATAAAGTCTAGAGCCGCCTCTGGTCCTGGTTGCATGTCCGCCACATATTTCTTTTTAAAAGGTATGCCTCTATTTCCATGCATCACCAGGCTCCATGTCTTTCAACACATGTTTGCCCATGCCCTTTATTACTCTGTTTTAATATTACACAACATTTGTAATAATTTGAGACCGTCTTTAATTAGGGCCCTTATGCTTACATTGTCTGTGCATATGCATGTCAGTATAGGTCAGATTTACTGTTGGACATGTCGGTTTTCACTTACACTCATACAATAACTTTTCACTTATAACATTTTCATGTTTACTTCAACTACATGAGAATGTTATTCCTTGTTAAACCTTTTAATAATGAATATTCCACAGTGCTGTACAATATGTAGACAAAACATTGTCCGTATTGACAAAATTCGTCTCACTGACAAATTTACTGAATTTGTCACCATCTCAGGGGATGTCACCATATTTTGTTTGATAGTGATGAACTCAATTTAAGGTCGATTCCATCCACCTTTTACCTACAAAAAGTAATAATTTCAAAGTAATTCATTGTGCTGAGCTCTCTGAATTTAAATGACTTATGCCTAATGAGCTCTCGAAATAGGTTTACTACGGTTACATTGCACGGCTTTGTGTCACGCAGCGTCATTACAGAGTTAGGTGTCATGTGACGCGATGGTTAGTATCCAAAAAGTTAATTGACTCTGATCTTTGTTAATTAGTGCAAAGTAAATCTTTTAATGATGCTTTGAAGAGTTCATCTGAAATAGATGAAAGCTGAAGCTTCACTCAATGTCAGGACCTTGATGTTAATAGAGTCCTGTGACCCTGGAGCCGGAATGCCTATCAAAGATGTGTTCAGCTTTAGGCATTTTTGCCTGTAATAGCTTTCCAGAGCTTCTCGCCTATGAATCATATCAGCCAGTTTCCATTTGTCATCAGTGTTCTTTGCTGTGCAATTATCTAAAACTTGAAAACTGTTTAGTGGGCATTGTTAGGCATCTCTTGATGTATCCGTACATCCCATCATTCTTAGCACGATTCTTGCATTTGCTCAGAGTTTGCCTTCTACTTTCAGTAAGTTTTCTCATTTGCCCATCCTCTATAATTTCTATTTAAGAGTGTTTTTAACTTTCATTTAAAGTTTTGCATTAGTCCGTAAGGAATTATGAAGCAGTGTATATATGAAATCAAGCAATTCAAATTTTTCTTTAATGCATGATTCTTTCCTTTTTGCTATGTAAAACTCATGGGCATTTTTTTTGGCACATGGGTAATTCAATAGTTTTATTTTCTACACACATCATAAAATGTATTAGAAAGTCCGAAGAATCAATGAGATAATGGAGTTGCCTGCTGGGACATCGTAATTACATTAAAGCTGTTAAAATATCATGAAAGGTTCAAATACATTTTAACTCCAGATACAGACATATTTTGTATTTGGGCATTGGATATGTAGCAGAACGCAGACAGCATGTTCAGTAGTGAGGGCCATATCAACTTGATGAACATGAAGCATGAACAGCTTAGATAAAATGTAGAGTGACAAGTGCAGCAGTCTGGGCATAATGGGCCAATATCTGCAATTATATGTCAGTAGTGGCTGTTATTTATTTTCGACTATCTTACCCTAGATGGAGTATGTGGAATAGCAGTTCAAAAACCAAACCATTCCACAGAAAAACATTTTCATTATACAGGTAGTTCCCAACTTTATGAACTAGTCTTCGGAACCAATCCGTTCGTAAAGTAAGATCTAATTTCCCTTTGACACAATGTAATAAACGTGGGTTCTGTTCCTGACCAACACATTTTACCATTTAAAACCTAAATTATTTAGTACAAATACAAAATGAAAGCATAGCAGATACATGTGTTGTATGAACATTAGAGGAATACATAGCATATTGAAATCTTCATCAAATTATTGTCAATCATACCATTCAATGCTGCTCTTGTTGAATGGGGGCACCTCTCCTAAGCCCTCCTACTTATTCACTTTCTTTATCAACATCTCCCTTTCCTTTATAACTTTTCTTTTTCCTTCTATTATTTATTTACACCTCTTTCAAACACTCCTTCCCCTCTCTTACTTGCATCTCTTTTTGTAGCACTTTTCTTTTGCTCTTTTTATTTTTACAGCTCTCAAGTTCTCTTCCTTCTCCCCTTTCTCCAAGCAGTTCAGCCCTCCTCCTGTTCCTCACCGATGCCAAAACATGCGCAATGGCAAACACACACACACAGACAGCAATGTCACAGACAAACTCAAATCTCTACTCAATAGTACACAATACAATAATATACAGGTATGCCCAGGAAAGCGCAGAAAGAATGCAGTACAGTCTAAATCAATTTTTTTAGACTTCCCTTTATCTTCAGGAACTGCATTCCTGATCCTCTTCTCTCTTCTACTCGTCTACTCCTGACCACAAATTACTTTTCTTCTCTTCTTGTTTGTGCTCCAAAGCATGCTCCTCGGTCCTGATCTGCAGCCCGCTGACGCAAAATGGGGGTGAAGCAAAATGGCGGCGCATCCAGGAAAAAGTTAATAATGGCAGAAATTCATAAAGCGAGAAATGCCTGTACATGTTTTCTTCAGGTGACATATCCAAATCATTGGAAGGACTTACTGCTTTTTCAATAAAAGTGACCTACCAACTTTTTGCTGACATACAAAATGTACAGGTCTTACGTTAATTTCAGTGTCCACAGGATATTCCTACAATTGGCAAATTTTACACATATGCTGTATCATTCTGATAAGAACAGTTCAGTTGTGACAGTTTCATCTGCATAGCATTTGAGATCAGAAGAACTCTATCCTGCCAGGTATTATATGCAATAGGAGAATATCTGTACAGTGCATCTCTTTTAATTTTTTTTTTTTTTTTAGGTACAGACAACCATGATCACTCCCATGTCATATTCTAAATGGTCTTGTAACTCATTTTGCTGCACTGTTAATTCACTTTGTTTATGCAGCCTAGCCATATATCGCCTTACTTTCGGAGAAATGAAATCAGGGCGGGTGGGCCTGAGGGGCTTCTACTCGTTAAGGGCTGCCTATCCACTGAAGGAGCATGTTTGGCTGGCCCTTAAAGGGAAACTCTAGTGCCAGGAAAACAATCTGTTTTCCTGGCACTGGAGGTACCCTCTCCCTCCCACCCCCCAATCCCCGTTTACTGAAGGTGTGAAAAAAACCCTTCAGTCACTTACCTGAGGCAGCGACGATCTCCCTCGTCGCTGTCTCCTCATCCGCGCCGCTCCTCCCTCTGATTCTGTCAGCCGGTGGGCGAGACTGATCCCGCCCACTGGCCGAGGATGCACATGCGCGTTAGCGCTCCCCATAGGAAAGCATTGAAAAAGATTTTCAATGCTTTCCTATGGGGAAATGAGCGATGCTGGAGGTCCTCACACACCGTGAGGACGTCCAGCGACGCTCTAGCAAGGAAAATCCTTGCTAGAAATCAGGAAGTGACCTCTAGTGGCTGTCTAGTAGACAGCCACTAGAGGTGGTGTTAACCTTGCAAGGTAATTATTGCAGTTTATAAAAACCTGCAATAATTACACTTGCAGGGTTAGGAGTAGTGGGAGTTGGCACCCAGACCACTCCAATGAGCAGAAGTGGTCTGGGTGCCTGGAGTGTCCCTTTAACCTATAAAACCAGGCTGCTGAATATTCTCCGCAGTGTCCTAGTGCCCATGCACAGTCCAAGGGTTTCTAATGATTCAGAACACCAGGAAACAGAATCAGTATCAGTTGCCCCAGTCTCCATGCGGTCAGTTCCCCATAGGGAAGGATAGGGAGGCAAGTGTCCATGCCACACTGCACCAATCAGCATCTCCTCATATACATGCTTGGAAACAGTGCATCGATATGCGGGGTGCTCAGTCTCCATGCACAGTGTGCATACACTGATTGTAGGTCCTGCAGAGATTGCATCACCTTGAAAGAAAGTGCCTCTAGTGACTGTCCAAAACGCACAGCACTCCTGGATCTTTATCAAATAAAATGTAACTTATTTTCTTTTAATATATAATTGATAATAAAAAAAGTTTTATCTGAGTATTGTCCATTTCTGGTAAAAAAATATTATTTAATATGTAGTTGTTGGTATTTTTGAAAAAAATATTTTTGTGTTTTGGGTTTCTTTTCTTCTTTTTTTTTTTTTTTAAGTGAAAGCAGGCATCTTTGGATATTTTGGTTTTTTTAGTTATTCAGTGAAAGGATGAATAAAAAGTGCTCTTCCTCACAGATTCCTTATACTTGTGTCACTGTGAAATGTGGGATGACTGTTATAAAGGATGGGAAAGATAAGGCTCTGTTCTGTCCTGCTGTGTTACAACGGGGGCATCCAGTGTTGAATGGCATGTTTAAATGGAATCCTTGGGTGTGAATAGATTTGGCTTTCTAAGACAGCCATGCAGTAGTTAAGCCTTCAGTACAACATAGAAGCAGGTATAAGTAAGCAGCCTGTGATCTCAGTGCTAGACATTGCTTCGGGGTACAAGAAAATTCACTGTCATGCACGGGATATGTTGCTGCTGCTATTTTCGAGTTTGATATCTTTGTTGTCACATAGTTGAAGTCAGTCCAGATGAGTTAACATCATATACGAGAAATTGAGAATTTTGGAGTGACTTGTTATCATGTAAAAAGGCAAAAAAAAAGCAATTGTCAGAAAATTTGCAATATAATTTCATTACGCCATTCTTCCAGCCATTGATCTAAAGGATATGGCCTTTTTTCCCCACAACAGAGTTTATGGCCACCTTCTCTCAACCACTCTATGCTGTAAAACCGATAACGCCTGGTGGTTACTTTGCTTGGTGTGCACAGAACATTCTGTAGCAGTTTTTCTATTTTTTCTGTGGACGTAAATTTGTGTTTCTGGGAAATTTAAGTGAATGTCTTTATTTTTTACAAATGTTCAATCTGATTTAGATTGTCACTTACTAATTTAGACATTTTCCAGCTGCACCTTATAAATTAACTTACCGCCATATAGGTACTTGATCCAAAATAATTATTTATTTTCATATTGGACCAGTTATTCTTCAAGCTATACTATACTGCACCATTTATTTTTTTTGCTTTATCTGTCGTCCTTTACAAAAAAAAGACAGTTAACCTTCTCGTATTGTTTTACCCCTTTATGATGGCATCTAAAGAGTTGTTTTTATTGGAAGCATTCAAACTTCATTCTGTGTGGACCTGCAGTGTGAGTGTGCGAGTGGTATGATGGTTAAACTTGAAAGTATATTCGGTCCCACTTTTTTTTTTTTTTTTTTTCACGGGATAGAAAGTGAATAGCTGTCATGTATTGTAAGCTATTCCGTGCGCATTGCTCTCCCACCTGTTACTTTTCTACAGCCTTAAGCTTGTTGGTGTTTTTCTAATTGTCTATTTCCTCAGTAGCAAATTTCATTCATAATTATGTTTTTGTAATCTTGAAATATCTTTACATGCCCTAGCATGAATACCTAGGGAATCCAGACAACTCCCTGTGCCACTTGTTACCATTTGGGGGAGCTAATAAGTTAACATGATCCATAACAAATAGAGTTTAGTGTATTTTGTTTTTCTACAAGTGGAATCAACCACTAGCTTAACGATGAGATCATTTTTAGGATTTACACACATAATTTATATATTTTTATTTAGCCATTGAATTTATTCTGTGCTGTTGAATTGAAAAGAGAACCTATTATTTATCAATTAGCACAGCACGAATGCATCATTACACGTTCATTACTAGGACCCTGTGTGGATCGCTTAAGCAGTGTTCTCGGCCAGAGGCTGTCCAGACTGTCTGCCATTCCCAATCTAATGTTCCGCTTGCTATCTGCAGCGGGCACTAGCATATTTAGCAGCCCTCCCTTTTACCACCTTGGTTTGCATAATATAGAAATGTAATTGTATGTTGCATAAGCTACCTAAAGCACATAAGGTAAGCATGCATACATACATCCAATTAAGAAATAACATATATGGTCGCCTACGCAGAGGCGTATTGAGACAACTATAATAGTACAATAGTACTGTGATCAGGGCTCGAGTCACTTTTTCCACGGCAGGAACGCCGTTCCTGTTGGTAGTCCTGCAGGACTTGTTTGCCCGCGAGGCAAACAAGACATTTTCCTTGTTAGCCTTGGGGTAGGCGGCCGGTTGAACTCCAGGCGGGCGGCGAGGGAGCATTGTTTTGTGAGCTCTCCCTGCTCAGCTCCCTCGCACGCCGCAGAGTGATGCAGGCAGCCGGAATATGATGTCAGTACACCGCCCGCCTTGAACTCTGCTGACCGCCTGCCTGCTTTCCTGCCTGAACAACCTGGCCAGCAGCCCCACTGGACTCCAGGTAAAAAAAATCCACCCAGCTCTCCTAAAGGTACAGAACTCCTACCCACCTCACAGCCCCCCTACCTACTCACAGCCCCCCCTACCCACCTTACAACCGCCCTATCCACTCATCCACTCACCCCCCCTCACACACTCTGTCACCTCTCCACACACACACCGTCACTCCCCCCATACATGCACCCTGTCACCTCCCCACACACACACACACGATCACCCCCTCCATAAAGTATCCCCAATCACTTTCAGCCCCTACACACTCTCACCCCTTCACCCAGCTATATATATGCATACAAGCTTATTATTTTGTTGGGTGAGTTCCCACACTTTTTTCCCCCAGGACTTGACCCCTGACTTTTATACTCCAAGAAGCCACTTTCACAGAGATTCTAAATAACACATGCTATCAAAAGGTAAGCATAGAAAAATGACCACATCTGGTAAGGTTATACAGCAAAACAGGACATAATATCATACGGCAAGGAGCAACTCAATTGAACCTAAACTATGTATACTACTTGGGTGCCAGTAAGATCGGTCCTCAACTGTGTGATTCGGAGTAAAGCTTGATAAAAAAAATCGTAATGTGAATTTAGCAACATTGTACAAATTTAACCCTTATTCGAACTGTATAATCTTGGGAAGAAAATCCTAATAAACTCCTATGGGCTTCTCAGCGATATGCTGGTAATCCGTGTTAAACATAGGACTTGTAGGAGATAGAACGCAAGCAGTATCACTGAACATATGCCTAAATTGTAAACGCGGCACCTATGTCATGGTACTCGTGTCGCAAGTGCTTCGTATAATTCTACCGCATATCATCTGTATGCTTGTGTGGTTTAGAATGGGGAAATATCAAAACTGTATAGTCTGAACAGGGCTAAAAATTGAATTATGCAATAAAAGAATGCCGTCTGCAACTTTGGTTATATACGCATTTTAGCAATATCATACATTAGGTAATGGGTGCCTAAAGAGGCCGACAACTTAGCCGGAACATTTGCGTAGGTTAAGCACTTAGATTGAAAGAAAAATTTAAAAATAAAACAAATATAAAAATTTGCATCAATAAGTTGTTGCGTTTTCAAAATTAATCCTATATCAAGGATAGGTTAATCAGCTATCAAGGATAGGTTAATTATCAAGGATAGGTTAATTAATCCTATATCAAGGATAGGTTAATCAAGGATAGCTTAATCAGAAATAATAATGGCGGGCCCAAAATAGGCCAGTTATCTTGATTTGTGTCGTGGATCGGATATGGTAAATAAACCAACTTCTTGGGTAACCGGATAGCATGCGCAGCTAGTGAGCACCAGTCGCCAAAGAGAAAAAAAAAAGAAAAGGGAAACAAACATAGAATATAAGTAAACATATATGAAAAAAGAGACGCCCCCACAAAGCAGTCAGTCCAGCACAACATTAAAGGTTTGCAAGCAAGGCCATTCCCGGTGTCGAGAAGTGCGGTCTCACAGTATGCAGCACTAGGCCTCTCTGTACGTGTCACTTTGAGGCTGCGTGGCGCCATCCTTGCACAGTAGGCCCAACGTGTCCGGGTGCCTTAGTAACTCCCAACTATCAGGTCGCAATTGGGAGCTTGAAAGCTCCCGAAGGCATTTTTCTCAGGCCTTTGGGAGCTTTCAAGTGAGTGTGACATTTGCCATTTATTGGGGCCTGGGACCAGAGCTAACTAAGATGGCTGCTGCTTTACCTGGCGATTAGGCCCCGTCCCCTCAAAAACCATGACCATTGTAATTGTGTTAACTACATTGAACGCAACATATAAATTAAAAGTTGAATGATGGCAAAAGCAAAATGTGTTTTGTAATGTCTCTTATTGCTCTTCTTCTCTGTGCACATAACTTCATACCAGTCCCTTATTTTTGGTAAGGGAGATGAAGATTTCTTCATATGCGCAAAATAAAGCCTTACTCACACAGCCATTGCTACTTTTAAAACTGAGGGAAGTGACGAAACTTAATGACAGTAGGGTCGGCCTTTTGTCACGAGACATATTTACCATAAGACAGACTGCTTTTTCTATTTAATTTAAATAGTCTGAGTATTTCATTAAGATTTTATCTTTTCAAAATGCTCCAATACATATTTTTTTCTCAGTGACAGAGCCGCTTCACGTTAGGGAGGCCCTGACTTTGTAGTGTATTGTATGGTGAGACACAATGTTTTAATTGTATGCAGCTGTGAAGATTTATTTGAATATTTCCCCAGATCTGCTAGTTTTATTGTTGATATTTTGTACATGACATTATGGCCTCATTTTAATATTTTTGTATGAGCTTTTTAAATGGCTAACTATTTTTGAATTCACTTTTAAAATGATTTAAAGGGACACCCTAGGCACCCAGACCACTTCAGCTGATTGAAGTTGTCTGGGTGCTGTGGCCCTTTTGTACTTAGTGCTGCAATTTAAAACAGTCTGCCCTCTGTGGCTGCCTAACAGACAGCCACTAGAGGGATTCCGGGATTCCATGCGGACTTTTGGTCCGTTATCTGACGCTGGACGTCCTCACGGACCTCCGGCGTAAGATTTTTTCCCATAGGAAAGCATTAAATATTTTTTTTTTTCTATGGGGAGGTATAATTCGAGCGCCCATTGCCGTGCATGCACATTAGGTTTTAACCCCTTCAGCCCCGTGGCTGAAAATATTTTGAGATAGATATATTGATATAGATATATATTAAAAATACAAACTTACAAACTGGCTGCCTTAAAATCCGTAACGTCCACGTGTTTACTGGGGTGAGGTAGCATCCGAGCACTGAGGTTGGTCAATGTGACACTGCCACATTGGAACTTAAAATCATTAAGCTGCAGTATGCCTGGCCCACCTTTCAGTTTTACATCAGAATTTAATTATTTCAGTTTTCATAGCATTTTTGCTTTTGTAATAAACACATCATCTGCTTTTTTTGTTTCATATTTCACAATTTGTTCCTTGCTAATATATCTGACCAAAAATGGTATTAAATCTAATATTCAAAGCAAAGAGGTAACTGCTTGAACATATTTTGTGGCTCTGCAGCACACTCAAGTTTTTTTTTATCTCCCTTTAAAGTGATCACTTCTCACTTTACAATAAAATGAGAAAATAAAAAAAACAACCTACAAACATATAAAAGAAAATATTTAACTCACTTGTTATGTTGGGAGGTTTATCGTTACTTGGCATTTGAAAGCACTTTGAGACATTTTGTTTTAAATCCAGATGTTAGTGTGAAGAAAGCATGCTGAAGACTGAGTTTTATTTGAAAAATATTAAGGTAACCTTGGCTATTAGTTGCAGGATAGTTTCTTGGGTTCAGTTAAGTTAACCTCTTAAGGGCCAATATTCTTTTGAGATGCAATGCATTTGTGACCAATAATTTAGGGCACTTTTGTCACGAGCTCATTCTATGGCAATTTCACAATTTTGGTTTAACCCCTTAGGGACACATGACGTGTGTGACATGTCATGATTCCCTTTTATTCCAGAAGTTTGGTCCTTAAGGGGTTAAATAGTATGTAATATGTATGGGCAGACTTAAATGATTAATATGGATTTCTTTTTTTTTTTTTTTTTTTTTTTTTTTTTTAGACAAGGGGCTGGTTTTTGGGCTGCGGGGATAGCCAAAATTTTTTTTTTTTTTTTTTTTGTCAATCTTTCTTTTATTAGAGGCATGTAAGATGGGGTACAGAAGAGAAGTTGGAGGAAACATTGAGCGATTTACAGTATAGGGTTGGTATAACAATACGCAAACTTTAGTTTACATTTCCAGATGTGCGGTGCCTCTTTTTTTTTAAATTTATTATCGTTAAACTTCGTTTGGCAATACAAGCTAAGGACCCTGAGGTCCGGATGGTAACTCACTAGATCTAGACAGGCATCTGGTGACACAGGATAAGTAGTTACGCCTAGGCCTCTGCAGGTAGGTCACTCTTAACTGTCATGTTGCTCATACAGATTTTGGGTAGATTAGTACACAGGCTAGCCACTTACGTCTACCTAGAGGTCATAGGGGTTAAGCTATAGTTATAGCTGGGAGAACCACGCTTCATCTAACGTAAAAGTACAACATGAACAATTTGCTTGAGCTATGCATGAAATTACAGGCTTTACACAAACATTTCCATTACATTTACAAGATTACGGTTAGTTGCTAGCTGGAGACCAAGTGTATGGGGGATAACCCCCTTTAATTGCTAGGGTCAGGCTAGGGACACTCAGCAGAGGCCAGACAATTGCCCTTATAAGATCTGCCCAGGGCATAGAGAGCATACCGGGTTTTAGCGTGTCTAAGGAGAGGGAAGAAGCCAAAGAGTGGATATGGCACAGTATGGGTCCATGTGTAATGCAACAAGGTCACAAAGAGTCTATGTCCGTTCGGGTGTTAGGCAGTACTCAGCTGTGGTGGAGCTTGTCTCTCCCGCCGGCAGTTCGTGTGAGATGGTGAGAGGTCTCGTGTGCCGGCCTGGTGTTCAGGTCTCTGTTTCACCCGATACCTGTGGTAGGAAGCGTGCTGGAGGGGGTATATGCAGGTCTCGTGTGGAGCTCGGGGTGAGTGTCGCTTGATGTTCAGTCGGGTTGTCGACCAGCACCATGCACCTGATCATCACGGTGTCGTGGCGACTCTGCGTCCGGGGCCGCCGTTCTTCGGCCTGAGGCCTTGGTGGGGGCTCGTGTGCGATCGCCATTGGTCCCATCAACAGGACCGTGGGCCCAGGGTTCCGTCGGTTGCCGGCTTTCCCCCGGGTGGTATGGCGCGCTGTGGAGGGGTACCTCCCGGTGAGCTCCCAGCTCAGAAGAAGGATGAGCGGTCTCTTCCGCCGCGCCGTCCACGTGGGTGGTGCTTCCTGCCGGGTTACCAGCGCCATGCCTCTGGAGTGTCTCCTTGCTCGGGTGTTGCCGCAAGGCATGAGTCGCTTGGCTCGTGTTGCCGTCGGGTCAGATGGTGTCCGGAGATTGCCATGGGCTCTGCGGTGCAGTTCCCGCGCACCTGACATCCGCCATCTTGGGTTTGGGCCCGATGGTCCGGTGGAGTCTTCGGGCGTGACTCTGGGGCATGGACCGGGATCACCCCCCCGGTCCAGAGGGGGGGGGTCGGGGCCGGATCCGCCTTGTTCCATGTTCGAGTCAGGCTCCGTTGGGCAGGATAGTGGAGCGGCGGCCGTCCACTCCACTCACCGCCAGGTAGGCCTTCCGCCTGGTACAGCAGGGGCCTCTCCTCCGAGGGACTAGAACTCAAGGAGCAAGCCTCTCCTCAGCTCCGGTAGCCTGTATGCATCGAGGGTCGTGGATGGTAACCCTTTATTCCCCCAAGAAACTCCATTCATAGGCTTAACGGGTCATATTGTGCGGGAGCCGATCTGTCTTGCGACCGCTCGGCTCGGCGGCCCGGCCCCGCCCCCAATATGGATTTCTTTTGATACCCTATGTGTACTCTTAAAGGACCACTATAGTGCCCTGAGGGTGCCCCCACCCTCAGGGTCACCCTCCCGCCAGGCTCTAGGGGGAGGAAGGGGGGTAAACTTACCTCTTTCTCCAGCGCTGGGCGGGGAACTCTCCTCCTCTTCGGCTGAATGCACATGGGCGGCAAGAGCCGCACGCGCATTCAGCCAGTCTCATAGGAAAGCATTCACAATGCTTTCCTATTGACGCTGGCGTCTTCTCACTGTGATTTTTACAGTGAGAAGCACGCAAGCGCCTCTAGCGGCTGTCAATGAGACAGCCACTAGAGGCTGGATTAACCCTATTATAAACATAGCAGTTTCTCTGAAACTGCTATGTTTATAAAAAAAAGGGTTAATCCTAGCTGGACCTGGCACCCAGGCCACTTCATTAAGCTGAAGTGGTCTGGGTGCCTATAGTGGTCCTTTAACACAACATTTAATATGAATAAAATATTTGTTAAAAAAAAAAAATATATATATATATTTTTTTTTCTTCTCTGTTTTGGATTCAATAATTTCTACACAACAATGCAAATAAAGAAAACAAACTCACAATATATTCACTACGTTGTCCTGGCTTGTTAAAATGTACAATATATCTAGGATTTCACTTTATTTTAAGTATTTATAAACAAATATTACAAAGAGTAAATTACGGTTTTAAAGCGAAAACTTTGCGAAATTTAACATGTCAAGTTTACAACTTTAATAATAATCACAGAATCCACATTGGCTACACACACTATGAGCAGCTTTCACTTTGGGGGATTTAGCTTTGCTGGTACCTTGTAAAGCAGGACAGTCTATACAGTCCAGAGGAGCTGACGGCATAAACATAGCTTGCCAAGGTAAGTTGCTTTAAAGGAGCAGTCTGTGGACCATAACCACTACATACTGATGGTGCCATCCGCTGGTTCTTGGGCAAACTGCTTTCAAATATTTTTGCAATATTCATTGGCAATTCATTTGTCTGCTAACCAAGCTCTGTTAAGGCAAATTCCTCCTAAAATAGACTGCATTTAGCACTTTGCAACACTATGCACTTAATGAGAGAAGTGTCTAAACATCCCACCAAATATTGATATCATTTTAGACTCACTTTTGGGGTGTTGCAAAACTTGTGAGACGCAGGTGTATATTTTTTTATCTATTATACATGGATAAAATCACATAGTTGAATGTTGATGGCGAATGTTTTCTTGGTACAAATGAGGCCCCTTCATACCAACTGAGCATCATGTGAGTTCCACAGCCGACACAAGCATTTTTCCTGACCTTGTACATCCCATCCCATCTTACCTATTTTTAGAAGGATACTTCCTGCAGGCTAATAGGTAGAGAAAATCATCTCATGTTGATCCTAGGAATGTGACAGTCACTTCTGTTTAATCCAGTGCTCTGCACAGACCATAGATTTCAATTTCCTAGAGCATCTATGGTTTGCCATGAAAGTGAACAATCTGCGGGAAGTAGGTGATAAAATTGAACCAGCAATTTCATCATACATTTGTTAAAAAGCATACTGTTCTAAGACAAAAGGGGTTCCTTCCTAGTACTGAACCCCCTTGCATGGAGTCAGACCATTTTTTAACAGATTGAATTCTAACCTGGGGTCCTTCAAGCATTGCTCTCCTATTCATTATCAAAAGTAGTATTAAAGGAACACTATAGGGTCAGGAATACAAACCTGCCTCCCTAAATATAGTTAAATCTTGCCTTTATTCCAGTCTGCTGGTGCTGGCACTGCTCGTGATCTACCTCCTTGCTTTACATTATCAGAAGTGATGATCTCTGCTTCAGATTGTTAATCCTGATGATGTCGCCACGGAGGCAGGGCGGAGCCAAACGAACCCTATCCAATCAGCATCTTCTCATAGAGATGCATTGAATCAATGCATCTCTATGAATAAAGTTCAGTGTCTCCATGCAGAGACACTGTGCAGCACTGCCCCAGGAAGCACGTCTAGCAGTCACCTTAGCTGTAATGTAAACACAGCCTTTTCTCTGAAAAGACAGTGTTTACTGTAAATAGCCTGCAGGGACTGACTTTACTCACCAGAACAATTACGTTAAGCTTGTTCTGGTGACTATAGTGTCCCTTTAATGTTAAGAGATTATGCTGTTTTGTTTTATGTTGCCACACAACTGATGGGAGATGTGGGCTGACAGTAAGCACTGTTCTTTTTAACAAAGCAGAAGTTAAAGGGTTATTCCAAGCACCATGACCACTTCAGTCGGTATGTGCTATGTAACAGGGTACTTACATGCTTCATAACCACTACAGCGGAATGTATTGGAAGTATACAATAAGTTAGCCAGTGGTTCGAAAGAAAGTGATAAGTATCCTGAACATTTTTCTATGTAAGGGGTAGACAACGTCCGGCACTACAGTAACTGTGGACTACATCTCCCATAATGCTCTTACAGACGTAATGCTGGCAAAGCATCAAGGGAGATGTAGTCCACAACGTCTTGAGTGCCGAAGGTTGCCTTCCCCAGTTGTAGGAGGTATTTAGACTTGTAGGACTCTAGCTGATGTGAGGCTACAACTCTCATTTGTTGAGTGTAAATAAATTAACATCTGCTCTGTTAGTTCTCTCATTTGTTGGCCGGGTCAGTGACTTTGTTTACAATTAATTTAAGATACATATGTGTATATACCTTTTACAAACTGTCAAATGTAGGTAGAGGTTGATAAGTTAGTCCACCAGCCAGCTATCTGCAGTGCACTTGCCTTGGTTTGGTTTTATTTTATCTTCCTTCATTTGTTTGTCTGTCACTGGCAGCAGTGTTTTTATCATCAAGACCTCTGTTTACCAGGATTGGTCAGTAGTCTTTAAAAAAAAAAGCACATTGCGTAATTAAGCGTTATTTTTTTCTTAAACATTTTTGTACAACGTAAGTGGCTATTCTAACGGGTTATTAAATGGCCAAAGCTTTGCCTTTTGGCTGAAAGCAGCAAGATAAATTGTTAGTGTAGGTTTTACCTTGACGTTGCAGGCAAGCTTACACTTTAATGGCCATTGAAGTGATATTTTAAAAAGCACCAATTATTTAAATGTGCATGGGGATTTGGGATAGTGATCAACTAACTTTTTTGGGGGGCTGAGGGGGTTGGTAATTGTATATATTGGGACTGATGTGTACTATAGTCATTGCTGCCGCCACGGAGTGGTGGGAGTTTGAGCGCAGGACTCAATTTTCTTTAATAGATCATTTCCTATGGGAAAGCATTGGATTGGCTGAAATCATCAAGATGGTCTCACCCATGAAGGCAGGGCCAACCGTAGCGAGACCAATGCTTCGATGGAGAAAAGGTAAGCTTAAAATCGTTTAACTCCACTCTGAGGCGGGCTGGCCACTTAAACTGGTACTTCAGCACTAGAGTGTTCAAATACATCTCTATGTGGAACGTTTAGCACCAGAGTTACTGCAACTAGAGGTGTGTTACTAGGCAGTAATGTAAACACTGTCTTTTCTACAAAAAGGCAATGTTTACATTGAAAAGCCTGCAGGGACAGACTGTAGGCACCAGAACAACTACATTCAGCTGTAGTTGTTATGACTATAGTGTCCCTTTAAGCGAACATTTCTTTAATTTAACATTTTGTTGGTGCTTATGTAAGTAAAAAGAAAAAAAAGCTTTAAATAACAGGTCTACTTGAAAAAGTTTCAAATCCTAAAATGATGATGGTGAGCTGCTATAAACTATGATCTCCACGGAGTTAAGTTATTTGTTTCCTATGATGCATATATACATTTAGTATGGCAGAGCCTAATCACAGAAAGTAGGTTATGGATATAGTGCGTCCAATCAAATAAATTGCTCACATCCATGATCCATATCTGTTTGTATGCTCACATTCTCTGTCTGAAATATTCTGCCCCCAGAAGGCTTGGAGGGTTTCTCTGCATGCTTATAGTCTCTGATGGAGAGACACTGAGTAAACATACTCACTTTTATTGATTTATATGTTGTACACATCATACTTATATTTTAAGCCAAAGGATTTAAGGTCCCTAAGGGAGAAGGCGTAGCGTGAAAAGGGAAGAAGTCCCAGAACTTATCCTTTGGGCACATTCATAGAGAGGTCAACAGAGGAAGAGGTACTGTTCGGGGAAGGAATATTGAAGGTATAATTTGAAAGCAAAGAGAAAATCCATTGCTGCTTTGTTGGACAGCAAGAGTATTATGCAGTTTGCAATGGAGTTGTGATCTACAGTGCTCATAATGCTAGATGTCTGTCTCACTTTTGACAACTATATTTCTAGTTTAATTAGTTTCTTAGCTTAAGGACTGGCAAAGATTTGTAGCATTTATGACCCAGGCATACCTATTTAGAAAACAACTTGGCTTTGTTCAGGCATCCTGTAAGAAGTACGTAGATAGAATTCTGTATAGAATTTACTATAAAGCTAGGAGTTGCTGTAAGCTTTAATATTATTGGCGGTCTGGCCTCAACCATTAAAGGGACACTAAAGGCACCCAGACCTGCAATGTAAAACATTGCTGTTTTAGAGAAACTGCAATTTTTATGTTGCAGGACTAAGACTGCCTGGATTTTCCATGAGGGCATCCAGTGTCAGAGAAAACCCCCATAGGAAAGCACTGAGGGAACGCATTCCTATGGAGAACGCTCATTGTGCACGCTTGCCATGCACACGTATGCGTATTATCTCTCTCCTCCCCATCGGAGGAGGCGGACCGCAACCCAGCCCCAAAGGAGATGGGCGCTAGAATCGGGTAAGTGATGAAATTGGTTTTTAACCCTTTATGTGGTGAGGGATGGCGAGGACAGGAGAGTACTATAGTGTTGGAAATACAACTTTGTATTCCTAAAAATATAGATTCACTTTAAGGGTGGTTCACTAATATAATAGCTGAGGAGGTATCTCTTATTTTTATTATATGAATAGTCATTGGGTTAGGCTTGTAGTGTATTGTAAATTTGTAATTGGCAAAACTACGTTTGCGCACACAGCTCAATGTTTTTATTGTGGCATGTGTGATTTAAAATGCTATTTGTTTTGTTATAAATAGTTTGAATTTGTCTCAGCATGCAAACTTTACTGTTTTTCATAGTCAAATAAATTGAATGTTGAATCGATATTCATATTGAAAAGTGAAACCATTGTGTATACCAGATTTTTTCTGATTTAGGTAACTGTTCAGCTAAATATGAAGCTATGGTTCAGTCTGCTTACTATTATACAGCCAACATGTATATTCTTTCCCCAGACCATTTATTTATTCTGGTTTTAGCAAATTGATTTATGTGTTTTGGAGATACATTTCAGGAAAGAACATTTTTTTTTTTATGTGAGCACGTCACATATTTATGTGCAGTAAAAGCAATATATTTTATTGTGTTTTATGTCCAAATGTTTGCTTAAGAAAATGTTAAATCCCTGCAATTCAATAAATTTTATTTATTTAGTTATTCCATTATATTTTGCTTTATTTGGAGACCATTTGTCACAGAGTTTTGGATACCAATCTCATTTTTTGTATTGTGTGTAATAGTGTTTGTTCACGAAGTGGACAGATTCCTGCCATTGCATGTAATTTGTCCCTGTTCCCACCCCTCCCAGTCAACAGTGCTTTCATTTTTGTTCCATTAAAACAGGTGTAAGTGATGGACAGAGAACTTTGCTGAAATCCACAGTTAATCTTTTAGCAATTCTTTTGCACTAAAATTGCAAACTTGTATATTTAAAAAAAAAAAAAAAATTAAATAAAAATAAACCTCAATGATTTTTATTTTTTTATTTTTTTTAAATCAAATTTGAACTTCTAATTACTGATGCAAGTCTCATTTGGATCTATCTATATCCAGCAATCTCTCTAGATCCTCTATAGAACTCAATGCTATGTTCGAGCGACAGGTTCAGGTAAGTTAAAACCCCGTCTCCCCCACCCCAACCACCCAGCGGCAATGTCACCATTGGGGAAATTATGCAAAGTCCTCAGACGGTGACAGTTCTGCTTCAAGTTCACAATCATATCCAGTGCCAAGATTAGCTATATGGCTTCTCTTTTATGCATTATTACTTAACATTTCATTCTACCCTTGCACATGCTTCCTTGCTTCATTTTTTTTATATTTTATTTTTTTCCCTTTTTTTTTTTATTTATATCAAATTATTGGAATAATATGCCTTTATATTAGAAGTGAGATGCTACATTTAAAATCTGGCTACAGTGTTCCTAAATGACATATCCACCCTTCTAATGTAAAAATGGTCATACCCCTTTCAATCATGTGTAACTATAAACTATGGAATAAAGTAGAGGGGGAGTTTCTTGCTGCCTTTGTGCCATTGCTGTAAAATTAAAGCATACTTAGAACTATTAATCATTAGACGTTACAAAATCTTACATATTTCCCTGCAAAGATGCATAATACAT
The DNA here is from genome assembly GCF_036172605.1 of Pelobates fuscus. NCBI lineage: Eukaryota > Metazoa > Chordata > Amphibia > Anura > Pelobatidae > Pelobates > Pelobates fuscus. Next base: position 83,774,352 of record NC_086321.1, on the reverse strand, counting down.
TGTGTTTATCTTTTTTTTTTTTTTACCAGTTTATAAATATTAACCATAATGTTTGTGCTTATTGCCTTCTTTAAAGGTCACCATCAATTTTGAAAGTCTCAAGGATTGCTTAGAGCAGTTTACAGTTATATATATATATATATATATACACATCTGTGTGTGGGCAGATTGATTGTATCGCTTTATTAATCCATACAAACACAATTCTACTTCCAATGGTTGGGCCCCTCAATATTCACATTATGGTTGAGATCAAGTTACATGTGAAACGGGGTCAGTGTTCCCAAATTATTTTGGTCTATTAAAGATACCTTAAACAACACTTTAGGCGCCATAACTATGATCCTTGCATAGCTTATGATGCAAGGAACGTCTTACTGCTGCCTCCTATGAAGCTGTTTTAACTGCAGTACTTAAAATAAATTGCTGGAGCTTATATAGCTACATACCCACTCTAACAAATCTAAAACAAACACATGCCTTTTCCTGCCCATTTTAGAACTTTTACAAAATGTGCATACCATACCAGTACTAAGGAACCTGGTTAGCAGTTGTGCAAATGCACACCCACAAGAAGTTTAATTCTTAAAAAAAAAAAAAAAAAATGTATGGAATATCTGCAAGCTAATATACGCATCAGACCAGACTAGTTTCATTTATGTCTTTAAAAGCCTAATTCACGGGGGCGTGGCCTGGACAAGGCGCAAGCTGGACATGTCCGAGTAGAGCTCAGCTCCGACAACACCACAGAAGGCTGATAAGTGTGCTAACTTCGAATTAGACACCCCGTAGTACCGGCACTATGGACAAACGACCCCCCAAGAAGCACCCTAAAAAGATCCCAGATCCTGGTGCTTCTGTGGCGGACTTATTTGCAGCTTTGCGCGCAAGGCAGACAGGCCCACAAGATGGCGGCAAACTAGGCCTGGAGTACTCAGACTCACCACCCTGACCAGCATCCACGCTTGGGGGGGGCATCGCCGCCATGGAAAACTGCGCAAATCATGGCTAAGCTAGCAGAAGTTAAGACTTACCTTGCAGGGGAAATAGAATGCTCCATTCATGTTCTGCATAGAAAAAATTTAGTTCATCGGAGACCGTACCACCAGACTTGAGAAGCACCTGGAGACCACGACAATAGCATACAACACAGCTATAACCCAGGTGAACTATCTCTCCACCAGAATGGCGTCAGCTGAACTGGCTATAGAGGACATGGTGAACAGGTCGCGCCGCAGCAATGTGCGCATGAGAGGCCTACTGGAGAAAGCGGGGGAAGGCCCGTTAATGGATCAAGTCACCGCTGTCCTAAAGTCTTTGCTACCGTACCTGCCTGGCACATTGAGCGTGCACACCAGAAGGGCAGAGCCGTATGTACCAAGCGACATTGTCATAAGGTTTCTTCATTTCCAGACTAAGGAAGCCTTAATGAAGAGAGGCAGAGAAGGCCCTATCACATACCAGGGCACAGAAATTGCTCCCTGCCAAGACCTGGCTCCAATCACTGTACAACGTAGGCGTGAGTGGAAACCAATCACTGATGCCCTGAGATGGGCGAACATCCGATATGCATAGGATTACCCATTCAAACTCCTCGCATTTTAGGACGGCAGGACCCATGTGCTCCAACCTGGAGAAGATGCGACGTCCCTGTTCACCAGCTTGTGAATCTAACCAGTGAGGTAACCCCAAAAGCTTGGGTACGCAAAGTGGCTGGCCTGAATAGGCCTAACCCTGCCGACCCGGACTTTTTTTACATTTTTTTCTCCTTTACTTCGCTTTCTTTTCTGCCCTCTCTCACTTTCTTCTCGCTACTCCCTGGACGGGACAATGGGAACAGACCCTTATATTTGCATACAATAGGATCTAAAGGAAAGACAGACAATGGTCCATGGAAAATGGAAAGGAAGTTTAACTCCCCTCCAGGGAAACAGACAGCAACATACAACTATGTAAGTGGAATCACACCATAAGATCAGCTTGTGTATGGTTTATATATAAAACTATATGTTGTGAAATGTGATAGTCTTGATAATCACAGTATCCAGGCATTTCAGTTCTTGCCAACCGTAAACTGTATGTACACACGTTAGTGTATGCTTTATTGTGTTTCTGCACCACCTGCACTGTATGTTATATTTGTGACAAGACTAGCACAAATAAAGTATTTAAAAAATATAAATAAAAGCATAATTCCCACAATATTCACAGTACTTCCATTAAATACAGAGAACCATTATTGGCTAAGATATCGCAAACACTTACTGTCAATATAGTGGCTGGGGATTTGCAGCAAATGAAGACATTTGGAGTTAGGTATATTTTTTTCTTTCATTGTTTTATATTTGTATTCTATTATGTGCCTTCTATTTATTATATTTTGTGTCTGCTATTAATGATTAAAAACGGTTAAATGCATCCAGACCACTTCATCTAAATGAGCTGGTTTGGGTGCAGTTCCCCTGGAGTTTGTCCTGTAATCTAAAACATTGCAGTTTAGTAGATACAGCAATGTTTTCATTGCAGGGCTGAACACACCTCTAGTGGCTGTGCTCCTGAGAGCCACTAGACGCATTTACACACTCATAACAGAGTTTGACTCGGTTATGTAACTTCTACGTCCTCACACATTGCATGAAGTTGCCGAACGTATTGATGAGAAGTTAATGGAACGACGCCTGACGGATAATGTTGCAGGAAGAACTGCGCCTTGCACCACCAAGTGAGTATTGGCGCTGGAAAAATTGTCATTAAAAAGTATTTTTTTTTTTTTTGTATGGGGGGGCTCTCTAATCTAAATAATGAAGGGACATAACTCTAAGAATATGTTTGTATTCCTAATGCTATAGAGTTATTTTTAACTCCAGCCTGGTGTGCTTGATTACAAAACAAAAGAAAAATACCAGTTCTATAATTTACATTTAAAATCTTTTTTTTTGTTTGCAAAAGACTAGAATATTAGAAATAAAAGATGGACTGCACCAAGGGTCAATATTGAATCACCCATACCGTAACTCTGCAGTTTATATAAAACGTTACTTTTATTTCAAATTCAAAGGTGCTAAAGGCAACCCAGTACAAGAGGGGGGGAAATAATAATTAATACAGCAAATCTAGTGTAATTCTCTTAAATAGGTATGTAGAATAGGTTCAAGACCAGAATAGTATTCCCAGGTAAGAAGGTATTGGGCAGGACCATAGCGTGATAGAAACTAGTCAACTTGAAATCTGACCACCTATTCATATTCAGCACTGTTATTATTGCACTCTGATTATCCAGTAATTGTGTAGTCACTATTGTTCTGCTTGTCGATCTTTAAAGATACTCTCTAGGCATCATGACCACTTCATCTCATCAGCCTATTGTTATTTTTTTTTTCCATGTTTACGTTTTTATTCAATTTTCCAAAAGTTTTCCATTCAGTTAATCGTGCTTACATTTTATAATTTCCATTTACATGCAGTTCAGTGACATTCTCAAGTATGGTTTGCTCATCAGCCTTTTATTGATGCCCGTTGCTGCCTGGGTTAATGTGGAAGCATGGGCCCGAGGGGACTTGCTGTGGGCAGTTGTAGACACTGTCAAGTGAATAGAAAACAGTTTAACACTGAACAGTGGGACAGCTCTAGGAGACTCAAATCACCATAACCTCTTCAATGAGATATTATGACTCTTACAGCTTCCCTTTAACTTGGTCCTTTACCTATTCACATCAGTAGCTTCTTTCTAGCAAATTTAGTAAATAAGCCTTCACTGCAGATCCCTGTGATCAAAGGTGGGAACTCTTTGAGTTGCTCAAGAATGTATTAATCCCTTTCCCAGATGTATTTAAGTCAACCCAAGACATAACTAGCTTTAAGTATTAACCAAAACATTGCTAGTTTAGCTAAATGAATAAAAACAGTCTTCTCCCTGTTTCACCTGACTTCCTAATTATTGTTAATGCACCATTTGCAGGTGCCTCTTCCTTTAATTATGGTGTTGAAGCAAAACAGGACTTTGCCCTTTCGCTCACCCCTGCAGTTCCTGTTCTCAGTCTGGATAAACATTGCCCAGGACTGTGTGTTTGATGTGAGATGGTCTGTTTCCCGTAGAAACAGTCTGTTTGCCTTTAAAATTAGCAGAAAAATGTGACAGGCAGAAGTTCCCTCTTTGTTAAATGTTCAGGTGGTCACTTCAGTGAAAGCATTTTCAGTCGATCATGTCCTTTTAAATGGTAAAGCCTTCAAAGAGGACACTGCAAAAATGCAGAGAATGAAGGCATGCATACCAGGCCATCATGAGTATTTTTGAAAATAATTAGAATATTCTGAATTACACAAAAAAGTATTTGTTTTAAGATTTTTTATTTAATATTAATATAAGGAAATGCACATTGATATGTTCCATTTCTGTTTTGCATGCAGGCTTCTGATATCCCTTTAACATATAAATAGGTATTTTGACTTTGTATAAGTCCTCTGTATATTTATGCAGCCATTTACAACGCTTAAATCCCAATAACAAAATAATACTGGTTTAGATCTATTCTGTTATAACATTACGCAAACTATTTAATCATGAATTACTCTGTCAAAATTAAATGGAAAATAGCTTCCTCTTTGAGACTTTTTGTGATCATGTGGGTTGGTATACAGATTAATACACGTGTATTTGTTTTAAACAATATAGTGTATATTAGATGAAGTGATTTACAAAGAATCAGCTGTCCTAAATGTATGTATTGGACGGTGTGTCTCAATGATGACTTCAATGGACCTCCAAGAGAGTAGGGTTATGTATTCCCCTTAACCCCTTCACTGTGGATGCAAATGTTGTGTTGTCATCTGCAGTGCTTCTGAAATGCTCCCTTCTGACACTGTGTGATGTCACCAAGCAGGAGCATGAGAAACCTGACTTTAAGGGAGGTGTACCTCATTTCAATGACAGGTCTCCATGTGTTTTTCAAAAAAAGAATATGAATTTCAGAAACAATTATTGATGTATTTTGATTTGACGTTCTTACATATAAATGCACCTATGAATAAATTACAATGTATGTTCCTTTCTTATTCAGTTTATGCAGTGTTCGTGTATGTATTCATGTATGCAATCTTTTCTTCTCCAATTAGACATACAAGTACAAGGATGGCACAGGGATAGATAGGGTTTTAAACTGTTAGAAGAAAGGGGCATGAAGTTTGTTGTAACGCTCACTCTTTCAAGTCTTGAAATGTGTGAGCACATCCACCCCTTAAAGAGACAATCTAGGCATTATAACGATTGCATCTCATTGAAATCTGTATGCCGCCTGGAGTCCCCTGGTGCCATCCCTCTATTCCACGTTAAACCAGTTTCAAATGGTTGAACACTGAAAGAGCAAGCCTTGCTGCCCACAACCCAGCCCCCACTGTAGTGGTTATGGTACCAGGAGTACTATGTAGCCCCCATTTGTTAGTAGACCAACTGTTTTAGAGTTGTTTGACTTCTTACGTGGTGTATGCTGGGCACCACTCCACGTTTCCTCTCTGTTGGAAATGCTCTTAATTTAGCTAAATCTGGAGCTGGGAGGTTCAATCATCTAACACTAAGCAGGACTTGGGAGAGATAACAAAAGTTCCCAAGCAAGAACTTCCATCTCTCTTTCCAGCAGAGAGCAGCCCCAACAGGCCCCAGGTAAAAAGTCAATGCAAATTGTTTGACTACTTACATGAGTTGGGGGTTGGGGGGGGGGAGAGCACCAGGGCACTACGGCACTACTCTCACCAGTACTACTACAGCGACTAATGATTATTGTGCTTGGAGTGTTTCTAAAAACTTCAGTGAGATGAATTTGTTGGTGTTCAGTATGTCCCTTTAAAATATCTGGCAATAGGGACTAGCGTAGGTATCTAGTTTGTAAGTTTGCAGTAAGCCATACGTCTATGTGAATGTGTCCATGTGAAAGGAACATTTTGGTGGATCAGAATGCCTTCTTGGTAGAAAAGCATTTAGAATTGTGTATTTCAAACAACTTATCTTAAAATTGGACAACTTTAACAGATTGGTGCCATATATGTTAAGGATCTTCCAGTGTTGTGACAAAGAACAAGAGGTCTTTAAATTAAATTATTTTATTTTATTGTGATAGTAACTTTTTTTTTATTTTTCTTCAAAAACCTAACAATCAACATAAAATAATTTTAAAAGTGCACACACATATCTAAACACTGTACAGATTGGGCAGTTTGTAGTACCGCTGAGCATCTAATTATTTATTTATAAAATATTTTACCAGGAAGGATACATTGAGATTTCTCTTGTTTTCAAATATGTCCTGGGTTAGGTGATGTCTACCTGTTCAAGAATGGGTTGAGGGCAAGTACAAAGAAAACAATGAATATGGATATTCCAGGCAGGGTCCACACATGCCCTATTCTCACAGATGGATTCCATGGACTTGGAGAATAGTTCTTCAAACTATGTTCTCATTAATGGGCTTAGGCCAATGTACTTGAGCATCAGGAATAGAAAGTCCCAACTAACCTTTTTGAATATCTTCTCCACTTTTGTAGACCGCTAGATAAGGATGCCCAAACTGCTGAATCCAATGGTATTATTCTGTGCTTGTGGCAGGAATATTTAGTCCCCATGAATTATAGACTGAATAAGGAGTTTTAGTATTTTTGCAAGCATTGAAAGAGAACTGTAACATCAACATTTAATGAAATATTGAAAATCATATTTGACGAATCATAACCTTTTTCTTTTTTTTATGTTCGTTTTCTTTTAATATTAAAAATGTATCCAATAATGACAAAATCCAGTTCAAACAATGCAAAAAATGAGGAAAAGAAATGTAAACTTTGTTTCATTTCACCTCTTCTCTGTTTTCTTTGTTTATGATAACTACCCGGGTGCAAAGGACAAAATTTGTAACAATGATTGATGGGTTGCTAAAATGGAGGCATCCCGTTGCTGGATAAATAGGTGTGGATTTCGACATTACATTTTATTTTGAAAACTTATTTTGCTAAACATAGGGTTAAGAAAACCTACAAATTCTGAGAACTTTACGTTTACATTTTATCAAGCAGTGCTCCTGAATTATTCATAATAATGGTATGAAAGTCTTCAACCCCTTAGCGTTGATTTTATGTCTCTAGAAAGATTGAATAAAAAAATGTATTGTGTTCTCATTTTGGCCAACACATGTTTGGCCTTTTTATTAATGACCACTAATTTGACAGTATATTCCAAAAAACACATACACTAAATGAATAGCATACTTTCCAGATCCAGATTTTATTTGGCAAAAAAAATAGTGTTCAGCTCCTTATCTTCTTATAAAAACGTAAGATTCTTCTATTGTGAGGTTTGGTTGTAAAACATTGATCCCTGTTTGTTTAATTTTGTTGCTGCTAAGTTACTGTAAATATTGTAACATTCTCATTGCCTGTTCTGTTCCAATATACTAAAGCAATAGATCTGTTTTTAGCACGATGAAAATATCTCTCTCGGATACTAAATTACGTAAAAGACTCTGCTCTAACTCAACATTTTTTCCCCAAAAAAATAAAGCCAACATTTGCATCTATTTTTATCTGACATTTAAATTATGGAATGTAAATCAACTACTCTTTCATATTTTGATCTGCAGGATATTTTTCTTATAATGTTAAAGTTGTAAGCCATAAAGATAGCCGAACAGATGCCTTTGCGTGCAAGGTTGCATGTGCCACAGAAGTATATTTGCAGAACATTATTGCATGTATTTTGTAAATTACTTATAGGACCACTCTAGTGCCAGGAAAACATACTCGTTTTCCTGGCACTAGAGTGCCCTGAGGGTGCCCCCACCCTCAGGGACCCCCTCCCGTCCGTCTCTGGAAAGGGGAAAAGGGTTAAAACTTACCTTTTTCCAGCGCTGGGCGGGGAGCTCTCCTCCTCCTCTCCGCCCTGTCGGCTGAATGCGCGCGCGGCAAGAGCTGCGCGCGCATTCAGCCGGTCGCATAGGAAAGCATTTACAATGCTTTCCTATGGATGCTTGCATGCTCTCACTGTGATTTTCACAGTGAGAATCACGCAAGCACCTCTAACGGATGTCAATGAGACAGCCACTAGAGGATTGGGGGGAAGGCTTAACCCATTAATAAACATAGCAGTTTCTCTGAAACTATGTTTATAAAAAAAAATGGGTTAACCCTAGAGGGACCTGGCACCCAGACCACTTCATTAAGCTGAAGTGGTCTGGGTGCCTAGAGTGGTCCTTTATTAAGAGCTATTTTGTCAGGTGAAAACATACGGATCATCAACATGAGGGGATACGCAGGTCCAGTGCAGTGTTATCACATAATAAAAGGTAGTGAGATATGCAGATCTTATGTCGGGTAGTTACAGTAGACACGTGCAGGCCTCGAAGGTAATTATTACAAATATCTATGCATTTTGATAACAAAAAAAATACTGAATGTGTAATACATTAAAAAGAGTCATCCCAGAGAAAACATTGTAGGGACACTCTACATTTAAAGCTTTTAAACCCTTCCATAATTAATGTAAAATTATTATTTTAAAATAAAAATACTCGCTTCTTGTTTTCTGCAAACTCCCAGGATCCAAAACTTCTGAATTGAATTGCTCTGTTTTTTTCTGAATTGAAGTCTAAACTCAGTGGAGTTGTTTTTCCATTTTTTTATTTTAAAATTCTTTTTTTTTGAGCGCTCCAAACTTAAAGGGATCTGTCACTCCTCTGCAATTTATACCATTGAACAAAATATTGAAAATCATCTATAAATTGTGTTAACTTTTTTTTCGATGAGATGCTTCATTTTCTTTTAAATATGTATTCAAATTTAGCACATGAAGTCATAATCCAAATAGCAGACATTGCAAATGAGGAGGAGAAACCGAAGCATTGTTTAATTTCTCCATGTTAATGTGTTTTCTCTAAGAGGATTTCCAGGAGTAGAGAACAGAACTTATAATAATGTATGACAGGGAGTTAAGATGGAAGTGCCAAATTGCAGGATAAAGAGGTGTGGATTTCTTAATTTAACAAACTTTCTTTTGATAATCTTGTAAAAACATAAAAAAAATACAAACAAAATGAAAATTCTTGACCAGTTTTACAAGAGACAGCCCTGTTATCGATGTATAATTATTGTGAATAAGAGAGAGGGAAAAAAAAACAAATAGATCACAACATGCAGTCTGTGGTGGTTAGAAAACAATTAAAAAGCACCAGCCTTTATTAGAAAAAACATGCTGGAGAGATAGATGCATAGTCTAGCGCAGGGGTTCCCAATGAATTTTTCCTGTGGAACCCTTTGACGTAGTGTATCAACATCCCTGTAAAAAAAAAAAAAAAAAGTTTGACACACAGAGATACACACACCTTGTGTGTGTGTCAGTATGTATGAATCTGACACAGATACACACACTGGCACATAGTGACACACATACACACACCTTGACACACTGTGTGTATGTGTGTTTGTATGTGCCAGTTTGTGTATCTGACACACAGATACACATAATGGCACACAGACACCCAGGGCCGGACTGGCCCACCGGGATACCGGGAAATTTCCCGGTGGGCCACGGCATCTGGGGGCTACGCAGGTATGTGCCACCGGGTGGCCAGCACAGATACTGCTGTGAATTGTGGGAACCGCGAGGGAGCATGGTAGAGAGACATGCTCCTTCCTCCTTCAGCCCTCAGCATTAGGAGTGCTGCCGGACCGGCGAGGCTGCAGCGTGGAACTTGGCCGCCCCCCCCCCCCTGACTCCTCTCAGGTGGATGGGGGGATAGGGTGGGGGGGAGAAAGGTAGAGGGTGAATAGATAGACGCAGGGGAAGAAAGAGATAGTGGGAGAATAGAGAGAGACAGAGGGGGAGGGAGAGTGCCACAGGGAAAGGAGGGAGAAAGAGACAGGGGGGAGAGTGAGACACAAGGGGAGAAAGAGGGTGAATAGAGAGATGGTAGAGGAGGAGAGAGAGACAGAGAGGGGAGAGTGAGACAGAGAGGGAGAAAGGAGAGATACACACAAGTGGAGGGGGAGAAAGAGGCAGAGGGGGAAGAGAGAGACTGGGAAGGAGAGGGGAGACCTGGACACAGAGGAGCAGTGAGGGGAGAAAGAAACCTAGAGAGGGACTGGGGGAGGCAAAAAGGCACACAGAGGGGCTGTATATATCACTGGTGGATCCAGGGGGGGCTGGCACTGTCCAAGCACCATGTGCCTTCACTGACCGGAGGGGAGATCAGAGATCTCCCGCCCCGTTCCACAGGCACCGTGCAGGCAGCCGGCAGGGGAAGGAGGAAGAGAGGACCCGGGAGCTCAGCCTGCAGCTCCTCCGGGTCCTTCTTGCGCGAGTACAGAGCGTTGCCGCGGTTACAGCGGCAACGCTCCGGCTCTCGCGAGAGTGAACTCTAGCCCTGGAGCTATGGGCTAGAGTTCACTCTCACCACTGCGACCACCAGGGATTCCTGGTGGTCGCAGTGGTGAGAGTGAACTCTAGCCCCATACACACACTGCCCCCACACACACCATACACATTCACACAGACCCCCCCCCTACACACACACACAGCCACCCATACACACATTGCCCTACACACTAAACCTTTCACACACATTTCACCCCTCACACATTGCACCACTGCTCCTATACCCTACTACAGCTCCATATCCCAGCAGACCCAAGGTAAGTTGTCAAACTGTTCTTAAATGGTTTGAATACTTTCTCTTGGAGCAGGTCCCGGCACTCCTGGCACCATAACCACTACACAGAGAAGTAGTGGTTATTGTGCATGTATTATCTAAATAATCCATAAGTGCCCCTCCCGAGATCAGGCTCTGGATCCGCCACTGGTGTGTGTGTGTGTGTGTTTATATATATATAATCCCGAAAGAGTGCACTCGGAGGACTTGAATAAACTTCAAATAGATGCTTTATTGAGCAATAATGTGCAGAAATATGCAATTCAAGTCGACGTTTCAGTCCAGACGGACTTTTATCAAGACCAAGATCAAGATGGTCTTGATAAAAGTCCGTCTGGACTGAAACGTCGACTTGAATTGCATATTTCTGCACATTATTGCTCAATAAAGCATCTATTTGAAGTTTATTCAAGTCCTCAGAGTGCACTCTTTCGTGATTATATGGAGAGGCTGGAGTTGTTGCACCGAGGCACTGAACAAGACCGGTTAAACTGAGTGCGGGGAACCAGGATTTTATATATATATATATATATATATATATATATATATATATATATATTAATGTGTGTATTAGTTATATATAGAATTATGCCTATTATATTTACACATATATTAATGTACATTTATATATGCATAATACACAGAGAAATGTCATTGATGTGTACCATATGTAATGAGCAGATATTGGCTGAGTCTTGTTGCTAGGTGCATACTCCAGCACAATAACATATTAAAAGTGAAGAGTGCACCCACAGGACTTTAAAATAAACAAGATAACATATTTTTTTTACAGTTGTGCCCTACATTCACCATTTCAGTTCCATCACCAAGCTTTCCTTAATATATGTCAGGGTAGTTGGACTGAAACATTGGTTATATGCAAAGGCACGTCTGCTTAAAATAAATCTACACACTCAGATACACACATTGACATACTGACATACACTCATATACAAACACACTGATATATACTGGCACATACACACACATTGACACATATACACACACTGGCGCACACACACAATATGACATACACCAGAGCCATCCTCCTGTTAACTTACCATGTGTGTCCAGAAGGATGGCTTGCTTGTGGTCCTGGTGGCTGAGGCTGATGGGAGTTAGCTGCTGTGTGCTCACACCAGCCACTACCTCTGCCATCTATGCTGCTCACTCTCTGGGCGGCCGTCTACTGCTTCCTCCTACTGCATGGCAGTAACTCTGAGAAGCTGGGAGGAAGTGCTATCACTTCCTCCCAGCCGGCCGATGCTACAGGGGCCCAGTCGTGCTCTTAAAGGGCCGCGGCACCTGATCGTGCCCCTGATTTGCGATAAAATCACGGCGGAACCCCATTTGTGTTCTCGCGGAACACCAATTGGGAAATGCCGGTCTAGCGGGACCAAGTTTGAGCAACCTGGTCCGAACGATCCTGCAGAGAAGTAGTGAGCAATTAATTAGCATACAATTCTTTAACTTTTGTGATCCATTGCTGGAGGGTAAGAAATTTAGACATCTTCCAGAGAGATTGGATTAATAATTTAGCTACATTTAAAAGATGCTTAATTTTAGACTTTGTGAAAAAGCATTGCTTCTGGAGTTAAAGGGGATGTTAAAATCTGTAATTTCATGTATCTTGTCATGGATCTTTCTCCAGCACGAAGCAATTTTAGGGCAACTCCTCCAAATGTGCAGTGCTGTTTTAGTCCACCTCCCCCAATGCCGCAACACCAACATGAATCCAACACAGATGTATGAAGACGATGTAGGATATGAGAGGTCACATGCCCACCTAGTTTGTAATTCAGCTCCTGAACTTCAGTTGAGACTGAGCTGTGGTGTGTTAAAATATTTATTTTTTTCCCACTGAGCTACACAAGGAGTATGCCTATAATCTGACTTCCATCTAGAAAAATGCTTAAGGGGAAATCAGGGAGTGAGAAGTTAAGAGAATTTTATATAAGGTGGTAATGTCTCTATGTAAGTATTCATGGGGGAAACATTCTGTCTTCCAAGCAGGGAATGATAATGTAAAAGCTGGACATATGTAAAATTGTCCAGTCTAGTCAGATGGCAGCCCTGGAGTATATCGGGAAAAATAATTAAGTCCATTAGCGGTCCTGGGTGAGTTAAGATACCCAGGGCCATTGAATGCCAAGACTGGTAAATCCTCGGATCTTAGTCCCCTGGCTAAATCTAAATATTGCACTATTTGAATTAAGGGGTTCATTTTAATCTGTTGTAGTCAACCTTAGAAAAATTGAATGACAATTAGTAGGGTTGATTTTAAGGGCGTTAATATGCTTATACAGAACGTATTGCGTTGGAACAATTTAATTAGCATTTCTAATACAGATGGCATTTTAAGAAGCTGTTTAGTGCACCGTTTTGGAATTTTTATCCTTGTGGGCGCATGGGCTTTAGAAAGCTTGCTTTTATAGTGATACACATCATAAGGCTCTTAAGTTTTTACAGGGAAGGCAGTACACAAGTTCGAAGAACGCAGACTCCAGCATATTCATAACCTAGAGCAATAGTTAGTCACCAGTGTGCCTGAAGTCACCTCAAAATGTGTTATGAATACCCTGACCTCGTGCCTGTAGTAGGCTTGATGTAATCTGTAAGTATTATTTATTTCTGTTTTTTATGAGTGCGAGCATTCAAATTGTGATTCCTATATTGCAGTCTCTTAATGATGAATAATGTACAGAGTAGTTCGGTTGTCATTATGCTCATAGTTACGAACATACAGACTGCATCATTGGTCAAAAACGTTTTTTAAACACCAGTCTCACTATGAGACCAGTCTATTTTATGATATCTCCCAAGTAAGACACCTCATAAGCAACGGTCTAGCTGTTCCCACAGGTATGTGATCACTGAGACAGACATCCTCAGGGATTGCATGTCTATCATTGATACAGGACCTAACGAGGACATACATGCTGTCAGTCGAGGCTTGTTATCACCGTGATTGGTTCTCACAGTGATCAATCTGCTTGCTGTCCAGTCCATTAAAATATTGGTTATTATGGTTGGTTAGGGTTAGGCTTAGAAAGGGCTGATTAGGATTATTTAGTTTTAAAGGTTAGCTAGTGTTAGGGATTGGGTTATCAGCCCATCCTTGCTGATGTCACTTTACCTCCAGCAAGGGAGAATGATATCACTGGTTGAGGATCAGGCTGCTTGGAGAACCTCTGCTCTGGAATGGTGTAAGTTATTTCCTAATTCTTTTTTTTTTTTTTATTAATATTTTTGGGGGCTGCTTAGTAAAGGTTAACCTGAGCAGAAACATTATTTTCGTAAAACACTGTTGTTGGGTTGGACTAATTATTTTAGAGAAAACAATACATTTCAAAGTGGCCACTAATTGTCCTTTAATTTTTCTAAGGATGACTAGAACAGTCTTTCTTAAGCCTAATATGCATTGGCAGTATAAACAGTTGAATGGTGACTTAACCCCTTTCCTCTCTCTTTCTGAAGCACTATGCCAGTTTGGATAAAATTATCCACAGAGTTGATGGGGGGAGAGGGGGAGGGAATATTCTCTTGGGTCTCAATTAAGATGTGAGTAGATAATACTGAGCATGAGGACATCAATGGCGAGGATAAATCATAATTGGTTGGATTTGTTTTATTAGGTTATGAGCTAATTTCAGTGCTTTTGGATGTACTTTCAGACACCAGAACAATGTATTGTGGATGTCAGGGCTCGAGTCCTGCAGGAACGCGTGGGAACGGCGTTCCTGCACTTTTTCCACAGCAGGAACGCCGTTCCCATTACTAGTCCTGCAGGACCCAGGACTGGCACAAGCGGCTGCCAGAGCAGGGGGGAGGACAAATCCGAATCCCCTGCCTCTGACTGGGGACTCGGATTTTTAAACTCACCTCTCCCCCTGCAGTCAGTGGAGTCGTCTGGCCTCTCCTGATGATGTCAGTAGGAGGGGGCGTGACTTTCTCTGCTCTTCTCACAGGACCGCTGGGGAGCAGAGGAAGTCACGCCCCCTCCTCCTGACATCATCAGGAGAGGCTGGCTTACTCCACTGACTGCAGGCTGCAGGTTCCAGATCCTGTCCCACCCCTCCTGGCCCAAGGTAAGCCTCAGGGAGGGGGGAAGACACTTTAGTTGTTTTTTTTTTATCCCTTTCCTCAGTCCCTGTCCCCCTATTTAAGTCCCTGTCCCCCTATTTAAGGCCCTGTCCCCCTATTTAAGGCCCTGTCCCCCCTCCTCAGTCCCTGTCCCCCCTCCTCAGTCCCTGCCCCCCTCCTTAGTCCCTTTCCCCAGTCCCTGTCCCCCTCCTCAAGCCCTATCCCCTTACTCAGTCCCTGTCCCCCTCCTCTGTCCCTTTCCTGAGTCCCTGTCCCCCTATTTAAGGCCCTGTCCCCCCTCCTCAGTTCCTGCCCACCTCCTCAGTCCCTGTCCCCCTATTTAAGGCCCTGTCCCCCCTCCTCAGTCCCTGTCCCCATATTTAAGGCCCTGTCCCCCCTCCTCAGTTTCTGCCCCCCCTCCTCATTCCCTGTCCCCCTATTTAAGGCCCTGTCCCCCTCCTCAGTCCCCGTCCCCCTATTTAAGGCCCTGTCCCCCTATTTAAGGCCCTGTCCCCCCTCCTCAGTCCCTGTCTCACTCCTTAGTCCCTTTCCCCAGTCCCTGCCCCCCTCCTCAAGCCCTATCCCCTTACTCAGTCCCTGTCCCCCTCCTCTGTCCCTTTCCTGAGTCCCTGTCCCCCTATTTAAGGCCCTGTCCCCCCTCCTCAGTTCCTGCCCACCTCCTCAGTCCCTGTCCCCCTATTTAAGGCCCTGTCCCCCCTCCTCAGTCCCTGTCCCCATATTTAAGGCCCTGTCCCCCCTCCTCAGTTTCTGCCCCCCCTCCTCATTCCCTGTCCCCCTATTTAAGGCCCTGTCCCCCTCCTCAGTCCCCGTCCCCCTATTTAAGGCCCTGTCCCCCTATTTAAGGCCCTGTCCCCCTATTTAAGGCCCTGTCCCCCTATTTAAGGCCCTGTCCCCCCTCCTCAGTCCCTGTCTCCCTCCTTAGTCCCTTTCCCCAGTCCCTGCCCCCCTCCTCAAGCCCTATCCCCTTACTCAGTCCCTGTCCCCCTCCTCAGTCCCTGCCCCATCCTCAGGCCTGTCCCTTTCCTGAGTCCCTGTCCCCCTATTTAAGGCCCTGTTCCCCTTCCTCAGTTCCTGCCCCCCTCCTCAGTTCCTGCCCCCCTCCTCAGTTCCTGCCCCCCTCCTCAGGCCCTGTCTCCCTCCTCAAGCCATGTCCCCTTACTCAGGCCCTGTCCCCTTACTCAGGCCCTGTCCCCTTACTCAGGCCCTGTCCCCTTACTCAGGCCCTGTCCCCTTACTCAGGCCCTGTCCCCTTACTCAGGCCCTGTCCCCTTACTCAGGCCCTGTCCCCTTACTCAGGCCCTGTCCCCCTCCTCAGTTCCTGTCTCCCTCCTCAGTTCCTGTCTCCCTCCTCAGTCCCTGTCTCCCTCCTCAGTCCCTGTCTCCCTCCTCAGTCCCTGTCTCCCTCCTCAGTCCCTGTCTCCCTCCTCAGTCCCTGTCTCCCTCCTCAGTCCCTGTCTCCCTCCTCAGTCCCTGTCTCCCTCCTCAGTCCCTGTCTCCCTCCTCAGTCCCTGTCTCCCTCCTCAGTCCCTGTCTCCCTCCTCAGTCCCTGTCTCCCTCCTCAGTCCCTGTCTCCCTCCTCAGTCCCTGTCTCCCTCCTCAGTCCCTGTCTCCCTCCTCAAGTCCCTGTCTCCCTCCTCAAGTCCCTGTCTCCCTCCTCAAGTCCCTGTCTCCCTCCTCAAGTCCCTGTCTCCCTCCTCAAGTCCCTGTCTCCCTCCTCAAGTCCCTGTCTCCCTCCTCAAGTCCCTGTCTCCCTCCTCAAGTCCCTGTCTCCCTCCTCAAGTCCCTGTCTCCCTCCTCAAGTCCCTGTCTCCCTCCTCAAGTCCCTGTCTCCCTCCTCAAGTCCCTGTCTCCCTCCTCAAGTCCCTGTCTCCCTCCTCAAGTCCCTGTCTCCCTCCTCAAGTCCCTGTCTCCCTCCTCAAGTCCCTGTCTCCCTCCTCAAGTCCCTGTCTCCCTCCTCAAGTCCCTGTCTCCCTCCTCAAGTCCCTGTCTCCCTCCTCAAGTCCCTGTCTCCCTCCTCAAGTCCCTGTCTCCCTCCTCAAGTCCCTGTCTCCCTCCTCAAGTCCCTGTCTCCCTCCTCAAGTCCCTGTCTCCCTCCTCAAGTCCCTGTCTCCCTCCTCAAGTCCCTGTCTCCCTCCTCAAGTCCCTGTCCCTTTCCTCAGTCCCTGCCCCCCTCCTCAAGTCCTGTCCCCTTACTCAGTGCCTGTCTGCCTCCTCAGTCCATGCCCCCCTCCTCAGTCCCTGTCTCCCTCCTAAGTCCCTGCCCACCTCCTCAAGCCCTGTCTCCCTCCTCAGTCCTTGCCCCCCTCTTCAGTCCCTGTCCCTTTCCTCAGCCCCTGTCCCCCCTCCTCAGCCCCTGTCCCCCCTCCTCAGCCCCTGTCCCCCCTCCTCAGCCCATGCCCCCCTCCTCAGCCCCTGCCCCCTTCATCAGCCCCTGTCCCCCTCCTCAGCCCCTCAGTTCCTATCCCTTTCCTCAGCCTCTCAGTTCCTGTCCCTTTCCTTCCTGTCCCTTTCCTCAGCCCCTATCCCTTACCTCAGCCCATGTCCCCTTCCACAGCCCATGCCCACCCCCCCCTCCTAAGCTCCTGTCCCTCTTCCTCAGCTCCTGTCCCCCTCCTCAGCCCCGTGCCCTTACTCAGCCCCTGCATACAAGCGTATCATTTTTTTTTTTTCGGGGGCGGGGAGTGGATCTTGGGTGAGTTCCTGCACTTTTTTACCCAGGACTTGACCCCTGGTGGATGTGTTTTAATTAAGCATGTATACTGATAGTTGGAACTTGAGAACTTTCACTCCACTAGTTAAGCAATAGGCTCATTATGAACAGACACTTCCAATGTTTAAGAATACTTAAATGAATCATTTGGAAGTATGAACTTCTCTAGGCTCCCATCACGTAAACGAGTTTGCTCCTGTTGCTGTAATTGGAGTACAGAATTGATTTATTTTCCCATGCTTTTCCTGTGTAACTGTCCTGACCTCTTCAAATGTACGCAATTCGGATAACACAAGACATACCAGACAGAACTACAATGGGCTAGATGTCAAAAGTCCCGAAGCAGCACTGCGTGTTTCAACAGCAACTAAATTATTAAGATAGAAAAGGTGTGGGGTTTAATATGCACTTATTAAAATGTCTTTTTAAGGCTTAGCTATATTTTTCAAGTGTCTAGAATAAAAGATAGGGATCCATTCAATAAACCTTAAGTTGACAACGGTCGCTCACTTGGGGTAAAAAAATAAAAAACGTTGTGGATTTATTGTAAGGTATTGCTAGGTACTAGCATCTATCTCCCAGAATACAACTGGATTTCAGTTTAGAGCCTCGTAAAACACAGTGAAGATTAAGAACTGTCTCTGCTGAGCGTTCTTTCACTCTTAAATACTAAAAGTTAACTTTGGATTGTGATATAGATTATTAGAAAAATGTGTTGATTGAAAAATTTAATTTTTACAAACATAAGATCTATGTTATTATATATATCTAAAAAAAAAATATTGTTAATTAAAAAAAAAAATAACAGTTTGGCCAGCTTTTCTCATGGGGGCTTTTTTGGAAGACAAGTCATTCCACTCTTGACCAGCGAAGTGAACAATTATTGATTGTAGATCACAATGGCTGTTGCACCACATGTGGTCCTATCCGCACAAAAATTGTGTGTGTGTATATATTAAAGGAACACTCCAAGCACTATAACCGCTACAGTTATGTAGTTTAGTTATGGTGCAAGGAGCGCCCTGCCTCCCCTCCATTGTAAGGATTTAATCTTTTAGAACAGTTTTGTTTTTTTGTTTTTTGTTTTTTTTTAGCCAGGTGTGGTTCCTCACTCCACTACAGCTCAGTGAAAGCCAGAATCGCTCTCTTTATTGATCTAAGCCTGGTGATGCAAAGCTTAGCACACTGGCTGGAAGTCTCAGCCAATGAACTAGCCCTGCACTTTAGTGCTTAGCTCAGGCGGCTCTGACTGACCTAACTGTAGAGCAGCTTGGGAGTTGCGCCCATTGGACCCCTGGAAAGATGTAAAAAATGTTATAATATGGTTTGACTCCTTACAGGGCTCTCTTGTAGTTCTTATAGTTTTCTTTTAACCAGTGCATGGTTGTAGATAGACATATATATATATATAGATAGATAGATATGCATATAGATTTGTATATGTATAATATATATATGTGTGTGTGTAGATATATTGGATTTTGGTACATGCCATCTGTAAGTTTTATTTAACTGTAAAATAGAAGAGTGAGAAGTGATTCAGAAATTGGAACAATAAGCAATTTTTCAGGTTATTTTTTAATTTTATTTTTTAAATAGCTTATGCAAATCCAACATAAAGACACCCAAATGTCATATGAAGCAGTTATCAGAAGCAGGTTCCAATATGTTAACTCTGACTGTGTATAGAACTTTCAATTTGTTGTTATACATTCCCAAAATGTACACCAAGTCTTTTACTGCACAAATCAAAAATCATTGTCTGTAATACGTCATTTTCTCATAATTTGTTTCTAAAAATGCATTTGTCATATATTGGTGTGTTTCAAGCTAGATGAAGATTGTTATATGCATGAGTGAATTTACCAGTAGAACACACCAGAGCCACAATAGTTGTCCATTTTTCATGCTTTGTGTCTGTGCTTGTTTTACTAATAGAATCCTTCGTTATGTGTACTAGAACTTAAGTTGGAAAAGTTGACATTTCTATAACACGTTTACATAGGTTTCCTGTAGAGCTGGGAGATTTTGGTCTTCCCACACAGATGTCCTTTTGACATATATCTTCTAGTTGGTCAGTGGTATTTATAGTGTGCTGACAGCTAATAGTTCCACCTCTCCAGCCTAAAATATTGGGTATCCTTATAACTCATTAAGGTGGTTAATATCTCCGTATTTTATGTTGTGCATTACACTGAAGATTTACATGCGTAGCAGTGTATTTAAGTATATTCATTCCCCCCTTTGGCAAGAGCTGTATTCCACAGTAACAATGTGCTCTGTGAAACAGCCCAAGGGATTACACCTGAACTTCATTAAGAAAACAAGTATTACCTAGAGAAATCTTCCATTCACAATCCTCTTTGACTGGTCGCAACACGATAAGCCATTTTTTTTTTTTTTACATGTATGTGTAGCCCTTATGGGTGGGAGGTAAAATTATTAGTAAAGTTGAATTCACCATTAACATAACTAGGATCCGGGTGTACTGTGAGATGTTTTTGGCAGGAAAGACATACTATTAGTACATTATCTACATTATGTCATGGGACAAGAATGTTAGAATGTCCAATGCCCAAAAGCACTATGTTTGAACATAAAGAGGAAAATGTGTGTGTACATTCTATATGTGGATCCTGTCTCCATTATAGATTATTTGAAATTAATAGGTGGAGATGGCTGTGGGTTATTTGTTTATGTAGAGTTTGTGTGTGTTTTTACTCAAATTGTATACACCTGATGGTTATAGAACTCTAGTCCATAAACTCTAACCTTGGACCTCCATTTGTAGTTTGACCATAATACAAGTAATTATTATGGGAAATAATGTTAAACAGCTGAAAGGACTGTGTGACACCCCTGCTTTAGTTTTTATAAATGTTCAAAGGTTGCTTCAAAGTGAAGTTAAAGAGACCCTATAGTGCCAGAAAAACAAAGCTGGGTTCCTGGCACTATAGGGTTAACAGGAAGGGCTGAAGGAGTTAAAGCCACTTACCTGAATCCAGTGCTGATGTTCCTCGGCGCTGGGTCAGGCTCCGCCCACACTCCTCCCCCACCAACAGGGGAGACCTAATGCGCTTTCCTATGGGGAAAATCTGATGCTGAAGGTCCGTGAGGACGTCCAGCGTCAAATAATGGACCAAAAGTCTGTTTGGATTCCGGAAGCCTTCTAGTTGAACAGCCACAGAGGGCAGGTTTAGAGCTGCAAGGTAAACATTGCAGTTCTCTGGAACTGTAATGTTTTACATTGCACCACTAAGTGCAAAAGAGTCACCGCAATTAGCTGAAGTGGTATGGGTGCCTACAGTGTCCCTTTAATACCACATCGATAAATGTATTATGGCATTTTCCAACTCTCCACTTTTTGCTGTAATTTTGTGATTTCATCAGTTTTTAATCTAGATAAATTTACTTCAACAAACTATTAAATAAATCCATTTAATACATAATCTGTGGTACTAAGAAACATTTTTCTTTTACAACAAACATTACCTTCTGGTAGTTGTTTGTCCCTCTTTGTGTTTCTCTCTCATTTTTTTTAATAAACATTATGGTATTTGTGTATGCTGCAACTTGATTCATTGTCTGGTTTACATCTCAGGGGATGGTAAAGAGGTGACATTTACTTAGTCTTTATTTACTGTATTTTACCTACATTAAACATTGTTTTAATAAATGCTCTATTTCATGAGATTTTGCAATGTTCCTAGCAAATGATATGTATAAATAAATACTATATTTTCATCTCAACTCTTTCACAATATGGAGGAGATTCTTTTCTGAGGAAGGAAACACGTAAAATAGGTACTATATATAAAAGGTAAAGTCTCTGCTAGCCAGTCACAACTTTTCTCTATGTACATCGCCATATGTTTGTATTGCCAGATGTGTGCTTGGACCTTGTAAGCAACATGCAGTGGAAAGATTAACATTACTTCAAGTAAAGAATTCTACTGGGTTCCATTTTAACAAGGCAAAACATTAACAGAGTATCAGTGGGGGGTACAACTTCCTTTGAATCAATGATGTATTATGATAGACTTTGTTTCTTACCAAACATTGTGTTGAATGACAGCCTTTTCCATTCCATTCTCTCATTTGATAGTGACAGTTGTTTCCTGATGATGAAGATTCCTACACAAGTTACCTGGGTGTGAAGTTTCGTTACAGCATTACACTTTGCTTAATCATACATACCATTCCTTTGAAATCTCTATGTAGTATGCTGCCTTGAGGTATTCGCTTAAAGCTGTGACTTGCCAGGTTTTCGTGTCAGTTAGATACATTAAAAAAACACTCACACTCTTTGTTCATGCTCAACTGGGATATAAGGAAGTTCTTTTTTGGCAAATTAAAAATACATTTCATCTCTGTTAAGTCTAAGAGCTACATAGGTTGAAATCCTGTTTCTACATATAATTTTATGATTGCATCTGTGTGCTGTGGACTGTATTAAAGGAACACTCCATGCACCAAAATCACTACAGCATGCTGTATGCCTCCTCTCAGCTGCCGTGAGAGCTGAAAGCCCATGCTAAGGAGCTTACATTAGTGATGATGGCTGAAACTCTCAGCCAATGAGCTAAGCTTTGCACTGCCAGACTCTCTCTTAGGCGGTAGTGGAAGCATAGAGTGGTTTCCTGGCAGAACACATGTAAGACGTTACACCTTTCTAAAACTATTTGACTAATTATATGGGTGGCGGGGGTGTAGGGCACTCCTGGCACATTAACCACTACATCGTTGTATTAATTTTGGTGCTTAGTGTTCCTTTAAAGGGAAACTGCCATGACCTACCTGGCCCACCGCTGCAATCTCACCACCAATGTGCTAGTTTTATTGCCATATATTGGGGTACTTTGAACGTAGTGGTGGGCTTAGCAACATATGGCCATATGGTGGAACCAAATCCCCATATTTATTCTGAGATAGGCATTTTAGTAGCCTTCTTTGTGTTATATTATTTGTAGTCTGAGTGCACCGCAACTATTTATTTTCTCATTTATGAAGTTTGGTCACTGCGGCAGCACCCTTCATGCAAAATGCAGGTCTCGGGTGTGCCCCCAATCCTTTCTCTGTACAAGTTTTATTGCCAGTGTCTGAATGGAGTGATGCCACTCAATTCCTATACATTTTATGTGGTGCAATCACCACCGGCTAGTGAGTTACCATAGTAACTATGGGTGGAGAGAAGAAGGAAGGACTGGGAAAAGTCTCCCCTATTGAGTGTCTGCTGAGGAATTAAGAGTCAGATTTAAAATATTTTTAAATGTTTTCTCCCAATTTATTGATTTGCTAGCAAAACTGCTACAGCATTGTATAGCTGGAATTTGGTGCTCTTTGACAAGAGTAAAAGTACTGTTGGGCATGACGGGTTACTTTTTAATATGCTGTTTAGTGGATTGTGAATGCAGGGTTGCATTGCCTGTTCTCTACAATGTAATGGTCACAGTTCCTTAATGCATTCCACACAAAGCACAATCCATTTTACAGACAATATATGTTTAATATCTAAGAACAGTATACAGATCTGTTTATTTAATATTCTCAGAGTAGCCATTGTCATCTGTATGTTCATGAGCCCCAGGTCCACTAATTAGCACGGCAGCAAATATTTACGTGCGTAAATTCAATTCACATGTGCACACAATTTAAGTGGTCATTAATGAAACATTTTATAGAACATATTACAAAAGATTTAAACAGCCCTGCTCTTGAACGTGGTAGTCTGTGATTACAAAACTCAAACGCGGAGAATATATTGAAGATATAGGGTTTCAGAAACAAAACAAAATTTATTTTGAAATGTAGTTAACGTACTCCAAGAATGTTGGCCTAAACTGTATGGTTTATTTAGCCATGAAGGGATGACACACTATGGGGGCAGGGGAGGAAAGCAGGTTTTGAGAGGGGAAGCTTACTTTTGGAATGTAAGTACACATAGAGCTAGTCTAGTCTTTGTTTAGCATCTCTTTAAGCTAAGACAAAAAAATCAGTGAGTGAATGAATAGCAGCATGGTGAAATACCTAAATGTTTGAGTTAAAATTTTTGGATGTTTGAAATCCTATTTGGATCTTTTTCCCAGATCGCAGAGCATTCATATGCACTCAGCAGGAAATTTCATGGAGATGCACATTTGGGCAGAGGTCTTTGGCGGGGCCTTTTTCTTAACCTGTGCCTTTTCTTCTTTTGAAGAAAGTAATGGCTTAAGTCTGACTGAAGCATAATCTTTTTTGTATGTCTCCTATACGAATTTACTTATGGTTCACAGCGTTCTACCCACCATCAGTGTCTGCAACCCTTTTGGATTTCAAATAGAATATATCCTAGCACAGACAGCAGGAAACACAGCATTAAAGACACTGTGACAGACTAGCCAGAAAGCAAGACGTGGCGGATTTAAAAAAGAACAAGCATCAACAACTATCTCCAAATCGAGGGTTGGAATGTTACGGTACGAATAGAACATGCTTGTTAACAAATCCTAGTACAGCATATAATGCACACTCTTGTGTGACAAATTAAATGGCAAAGACCATTGCTTGCTTCTCTGGTAGTGAAAGGGTAAAAATATTTGTTTCCATATTTTCATGTGGAGTCTAGGAATCCAAGGCAGCTTCATAATGCCGTCACGCCTGTTTGCGTGTGTGTGTGTGTGTGTGTGTGTGTGTGTGTATATGAAAGCTTGATATTTTACATAACCTGCCCATAATTTAAGGGTTACATCTACCAAAAATAGCGATTGAATAAAACACAATTTTTGGGTGTAGTTATCCATGATGGCATGATTCCTTTTACTCATCCCACTTGGTGTGTTATTTTTTACATTTATTTATATCTTTTTTTTAACTTGGTGTCCCATGCCAGATTGATCTACATGGCTGCGCGAAGGACTTGGACCGCCCAGGGTTGGGCGGTGGATTGGGGTTTGCTGATGTCAGTCAATGTGCACAGTTTAACCCCTTAAGGATACGTGACATGTCATGATTCCCTTTTATTCCAGAGGTTTGGTCCTTAAGGGGTTAAACATTAGCCAAGCTAGAACATTCGTTCCCAGGCTGGCTAATGACGCTGACAGAGGTGTGTTTTCTCTGTATGTGCAGTGTTTCTCACCTTTTAAGTCAGTGGATAGGCCATGGTGCTGGGAGTAATCATTTAAACAGGCAAATTATGTTTCCTTGAAATTCCATACTTTTCGGTGCGTGACATCCTTATGTTTTTTCGCTGTAATGCACTCTTGACTGACACCATCCAGTGTTGAGGCCTCTGGCTTCTCAGGCTGCCTGAGATTAGTATAAATTACATTTGAAGGCAGCAACATATGTTTACAGCTTCTGCCATTAGTTATCTCCCTCAACTGTAAATGATATGGTGGGAGAGTAGCTGTTTTTCAAACATCCAGGGAGGTTTGTCTCAAATGAAGCTGTAAACACGAAGTATAGGATTTTTTTTATATATATATAGTAATTGTTACAGAGTCGCTAATTATTTATTTCTTTTATTGGGATTATAATAACAAAAGAGTAATGGTTACATGCTTAAAAGGGGGGCCATCTCATTTCCACCATTGATAGCCAAGGCACACATTGTATTTGAGGAGGGGAACCATGCCCTCCAACAGTCCCGCTTTTGGAGTCTGCTTTAGTTCCTTGGTGTCCCATATCCAGGGACACCAGGAAGCTGTCCCTGGCCAGTACAGAGAGCATATGGGGCACTAGGCTACTACAGAGAATGCTTCTGCAGTGCTCCCTGCATGAGTCTATCAGTTGGGGGTCAGCAAGACATTCCATCATAGGTATTGCCTTTAATGTGAGTCACGTCCCTGGCGATGTCTCCCTCAGGGCCATATGTGAAGGAGAAACACTGTCATGGTTATTTTAGTCAAATAAGATTTTTTTAGGAGTTCAAATAGATTTTCAAATTTAAAGCCAAATTTGATATTCACTTTACATTTTCACATTATAGTTCCAAGATAGAGCAGTGTGGATTTCTATATTTAATTTTAAATTGCCCCTCCCCCCCAATTGTAAGGGTAAAAAAAAAAAACAACCTTTAAACGCCTTTCTCTTTCCAGGGCCAAGGTCTCTCAGAAATGGTTCTGCCTCTTCTGACATTGGCAATGGGAGGGATCTAATGTGCATGTTTTTAATATTATTATGTTATTTATATAGCGCCAACAAATTCTGCAGCGTTTTACAGTGGGTGGACGAACAGACATGTAGTTGTAACCAGACAAGTTGGACACACAGGAACAGAGGGGTTGAGGGCCCTGCTCAATGAGCTTACATGCTAGAGGGAGTCGGGTAAAGTGACACAAAAAGTAAGGATAATATTAGACTAATGACCGTTGTAAGAGAGGAATCAGTCAGGAGCTATTAACAGTTTAATTGATACGCTTTTATGAAGAAGTGGGTTTTAATGGTTTTTTGAAGGAGTGGAGACTGGGTGAGCATCTAATGGAAGAGGGAGGTGAGTTCCACAGGAACGGTGCAGTCCTCGAGAAGTCTTGAAGGTGAGCATCAGAGGTGGGAGTCTCTCCGGACTTCTAGGATCGGTCCCCAGGGTGTAGTTTTGCAGGCAGTGGTTGCAGGGACCAGAGCTGTGACAGATCCAGTCACTCCAGAGAGCCCTGTCGACCCCTGTGACAAGGTGTCAACCGGCAATGTGGTGCAGCCCCGCTCGTTACTACCGCCAGGGCTGCGCTTCAAGGGGCCCATTGGGTGGCCCTAAGAGCAATGTATTTCCAGGTGCACAGTCAGCGATGGAGCGCTTTAACAGCGCGACGGGGCACCTTGTGATGTCAGCTTGGGAGGAAGCAACAGCCCGGTCACTTCCTCCCAGCGATTACCGAGCTGCGTGGGAGAAGAAAGAGCGTGCAGCACAGGAGAAAACAATGCTAAAAGGCAGCAAACAGTAGGGTGACTAAAAAAAATTACATTTTGTGTATGTGTGTCTGTGTGTATATCTTTCTGTGTGTCTGCCTGTCCGCATGTGTGTCTGCCTGTCCGCATGTGTGTCTGTATCCACGTGTGTCCGCGTGTCTGTTTGTTTGAATGTCAGTGTGTGCTCCTATGTATCTGTATGTGTGTCACTGTTTGTGCCTGCCTATCCTCGTGTGTCTGTGTTTGTATCTGTAGCAGTGTCATTCTTTGTATTTGCATGTTTGTCAGTGTGTATCTGTGTCTGTGTATCAGTATGTGTTCTATGGTAAGCATTTTAAATATAGAGAATAATCCAGGCACTCCAATGAATTCCAAACAAGGCAGTTTTATTGGAACCAGAGAAGAGAAAGCAACGTTTCAACCCCTTAGGGCATTTGTCAAGCTTCTCTATATTCAGATTTCATATTTGGTCCCCTTTGGTACTGGGACTTGTCCAGTACAGCACCCAGGATTCCAAGACGAAGGATTGAGTGTGCTTCCATCACCTATATGGTTATATGGTAAGCATGTCAGTGTGTGTTATTCTGTGTGTGTCTGTGTATCTGTCAGCTCCACAGACACTGTCATGCTCTTTTACCCTGCCACACTTGCAGTAGGTTCGCCAATCCTGTCTCTCACCCATGCCATAATCACCTCCCATTGTTGTGCCATACTCACTCTATAACACTCACCTTTTCTCACACTGTCACACTCACCCTCTAACCCTTTCACACTCATTCTCCATCACTTTGTCACACTCATAGTGTAACCAAGGCTGTCAATCAGGCATTTTGGAAACCTTTTTTTGTTCGTTGCCTGCGTCAGTTTTGTCATTGGTGTGCTTGTAGCATGCACCTGTACAAAAAGGAATAGTTAGGGTTAGGGGTCAAGGATCTTTTAAAACAGTCTGATTTAAACTGGATGTGAGTGCTTTATAGAGAACAGAAAATACCAAAAGGCAATCTACAATACAATACAATACAATAGACATTCTTTATTGTTGTATTGTAGATTGCCTTTTGGTATTTTCTGTATTTGTTATGAGGACATGAGAGGAGTCCTTTCATCTACAATACTTCCTAATTAAGGGTAATTTTTGTGTGTTTTCCTTCACTTATTACCCACTGTGTGTGTTTTGATCTGCACACAGGTGTATTTGCATTTTTCTGTTGTATATGCTTTATAGAGAAGTATAGGTTTCAAAGAAACCTTGTTAGATCCCTGGAGGTTGAGATGTATAGCTATGGGAAGCATCTGATTGGTAGCAAGTCCGTAATGATGACTTAACAGGAAGTGGTGCTGCAGTGAGGAGAATTCTCCAACTCGAGTTAAAATGTTAACCATTTCAATTGTGAAATGAAAGTGGGGCAGTCAGCCAAACAAAAACAGGAACTCCGAAATTATCGTTATCATCAGTATTCCTCTGTAAACGTATGAGTTTAGGTGTGGTTTCTGCGTCAGACTGTATTTAATTGAGTTATTGTGGGTTTGTGCATTAGGCATAATTGAGGTGTATGAATGAGAGATTTGTGGTTGAGCGAGGGATTTTGTGGTTTGTAAGCATAGATGCCAGTGATGACTAACCCTGGCACTGTATAAGTTTAGTTATGCCAAGGTTAGCAACCACTGATACAAGCAGCTGTGAGCAATTTCATTTTAAATGAATAATTTCCTTTTAACTTTGATGGACATCATGGGCAATAAAGACATTTTTGAGTGCATTCCCCATACTCCCAGCATGAAGTTTGACTGATCATTATTGGAAGTAACAGAGAAACACGTAATTGGAGCATACAATGTTATTATTTAATCTTGTTTTGAGTAACAATCTCATCCCCCCCCACCCCCATATTTCACAAAAGTGGACTGGCTCCTAGGTTCTGCACATTTAAAATTTACCCTGCGCAATTATTTTTGGTTTTTAGTTCACTTTGGATAGCCAGTTATACTTTTGTAATATAATCCACTAAAGCTTTATGAAAGTATTTATGCCAATTGACTATAAATTATGGCTATTTATTCAGCATAGTCAATAGGCGACAAAAAGCATATACACAGTATTTGGTAAACTATACAGATCATTTTAAACTGTGTGACACAAGTTGATTGGTCTGTTATTTGACGAGTAACTGTAATCTTTGTGGTGCAAATTACTTATATGGGAAGCATTACAATAGCAGCTTCCACAGTCACAATAATAGAATGAAGACATTTACATTTTTCATAACATATTTTCTAGAGTTCTTATGAATATTTTTACACTGACCTGGCCTCACCCAGCATATCACACGTTATTAGGAGGCTCAGATACATACTAGGGTTGCAGTACGTGTGACTAGATAAAGGGAGTGTCAGTCTGGCATTCCATACATATTCTAATTAAAAGGAATCATGACTACTTTGTTATTATGTTAAACCTCCAACTTTTTCTTCTTTTTTTTTTTTTTTTTTCTTTCTTTCTTTACTATAGTGTATCATTACCTCTGAAGTAACAGTTCAAGGATAAGTGATACAAAATGGCATTGTAACACATGGCAAACCACATGCTAGAACAGTGACAGTTGTATTTGCCAGAAATTCCTTGCATTGCAAAGACTTAGAATATTTATTCCCTTTTTTGTATTTAGGTCATTATTTTTTAATTAAAAGTTGCTTGGATTTGCCATTAGTAAACTACAAGATACTTCTTTACAGCTGTACTGCAGCTAAACAATAATGTGAGATGGCGAGCTCATTAAAAAGAGCAAACCACCAAATTAGGAAGGGGGGGGAGGGGGGGGGGGAAGAAGCCTATCCAGTTACAGCCGCCTCCAAAAATGTTGTGGCCAAAAGCAAGATTGGTGCTGTTCCATCAATGTTTAAAAAAATAACTTTCTTCAGATCTTGTAACTTTGATAGCTCTCAAAAGACCAGTGCTTCCTGAATGCTGTGCAGGGGGAACGCCTAAGAAACCGTACAAACATTAAAGGTGAAGAATGTTCGTAGCCTGCCATGCAAGTCAGCAGAATGGCCTTACGGAGCGAACAGAGTTGTTAATCATAGATATTGATTTGAGGAACGGTTGAGTATTAAATGTATCAAATTTGGACTAATGTGTAGCGCATATTAGAGGCGAGGGTATTCTACATTCTTAAAGTAGATTTTTTTTCTCTGCATTTTTATGGTTTTAGTGGAGTGAAAAACAGCCTTTGGTTTAAAAATAAGTTATTGAGGTTAAATGGAAGCTCGAGTGCACAATAAACACAGGCGTTACCCCCTCATATGCTAATGCCTTGAAATACTATATGTGTGTATAGTACATTGTGTAAATAAATCACCCTATTCATTCATCTCTTGCTAAATAACAAAAGTTTGAGAAAATATTTCCCACTTTTTTTTTTTGTAATGCATATACAACAATACCCGTGACCTCCTGCAATAGACACCACATCATGGCCTTGATTTAATTAGCTTTCCACATGATTCAAATCTATCAGAAAAGTTTCCAAGTAATTTATTTGCAGAAGTCACCATTAAAGTCTATGGGAATTGATGTAGAGAAATCATCAAAGTTTTCTAGCTGTATTGAATCATTTAGAAAGCTTATTAAATCGAGGCCCATCTGTCAGTCTGGCAAAAGTTCTGATAAAGGATGCTGTTATATGTTATCTGATGCGCGTATGTAAACCCCTTGACCATAATTTGTTCCTGATAATTCTTCCTGCTTGCAGATGTCCTTCCTATGGGCACTAAATTAAGCCTGGACACTGCAAGGAACGATATTGTCTGTCCTATTTTTCTATGTCTGTTAGGACACAAACAGGATTATTCCCTGAAATGAGAATGCCAAGTGAATTTCTAATTGAAGGCCAAAGTAGACGATATAGGAAACATAGCTGACTTAAAATATGTTTCCACTTCTTATTTGTAATTCACTTTAAATGCTCACTTCAGTGAACAATCCCTGACTTGGGTTTCCTCTCTAATCTTGATAGCATACCTTGCAACACACCTGGATTATCTAAATTTAGAATATATTTTCAAACATTTGTGGTTATATCAGGTGTGCTAGTTTTGTTGGATACCAGAAAACTTTGCAGAGGAACAATACAGTTTGCAAACATAGAATGGATCCAGGCATTCATTTTACCTTTGCCTTATGGAGGTGAACCTTCAAGAGCACTGTCATTGCACTAGCAGAATATACACCTCCACCAGTATGTGCACACCACAAAATCACATTCTTACTATAGAAGCTTTAAGCAGACACCTGCTAATAGAACCCTGAGGCAGTTTAAGCATGCGTGGGATAGGCATAAGGCTATCCTACAATTAAGATAAGGCCAGGGACTAATTAAAAGTATTTTGAAATATTGGGCAGACTAGATGGGCAGAATGGTTCTTATCTGCCGTCACATTCTATGTTTCTATGTTTCTGAGGGTTTAATAAATAAATGTAAAAAGTTATAGAAGAAAAATGTTGTGGAAAAAAAAATAGACGCATCACAAAATGTACAGTCATACGGACAAAACCGCATAAAAGCATCTGCCTGGATTGTTCCATTCTATAGTGCTTCGCTATGGATATTTTTTTGACAATATTGGTGGATGTTGTCTGGACGCAAGTCTTATTCTTTAATGGGGCTTATCTTGACACTATATCAACTACTCTATTTCTACTACTAATGCTTGTAACGTTGGAATCCCATCTTTGCTTCATTTTCATTAATTCATAAAAACAAATTTTGTAACATTTTACTGTTTAAGATGGTTAACATATTAGATTTCCGATGCGCAGGCATCTGCCACGTGTTCAAACAGCGTGCTATTGTACGTTAATGCTGCATTGCTGCTTTATACAGACCAATTGCGTGTTTTCCTAAATAAACATTATCACAATTACTCAGGCAGTTACATATTTAAAACTTAAAACCATAACAATGCAGTTGGTCCAAATGAACAAATAGTTAAGTGAATTATGCTAAATATACTATTGTTCTACAAACGTTTTATGATTGTTGATCCACAAACCATGCATGTTACCTTACTTTATACTCCCACTTATGTACCAGACCCTAGTGGCGTATTACCAGGATGTCATACATTCATAATATTTCATTTAAAGTGGCTCTGTCACTAAAAATAAAATGTATGTAATATGTTTTTATATAACTCCTTCTGTTTGTATTACATCTTTTTTTCCCTGAGAATTTACTTTGTATACTGTATAGCAGTTTTATACTGTATAGCAGTCAAGTTGACTAAACATAAAAAAATAAATAAAATAAAAAGTTGAACAAAACAGCTGTTCCCAGATACTGAGATATGGCACAATTAAGATAAGACAATAAATATAAATAAGTGTCAAGGGGAGAGTATAATCATTTAAATACAGCAGACATAAGTAATAGAAAATGAAAAGAATGGCCAAAAAAAGAGCAGGCCGCTTTAATGTGATTGTAAGAAAATGTACCGTATTTTCTGTATAAATAAAGATTAAGGAAAAAAAGTCAAAAATCGATGCCATTGTTGAAGTTTATGCCTTTTTCTAGTCCCAAGCAGTAAATCATGTGTTTGGGGGTGCGGGGGGGCTTTTGGCACATGGAGTTGGAAAAAAGAAAAGTCTGTGTCTTATTCTCAATTAGACAACCGTCCCTGTTACTTCCTGGTTTGGTTAGCTCAGTGGAGCTAAGCTCAAAAGGCAGAAATTGCTCAGAGCTTCTGCCTTGCAAAGACGTCTCATTGAGCTGTATTGGGAATTACGTGATTAGTCTGGGCGGGGTTAGAGGGGGAGGGCTATGAAGGCAGCAGACAAGAGGCCTTCAGCTTTTGCAAGATGTTTTTAGATATCTCCCCAAATTAAAAATGCATAATGAAATGCATGCAAGCTTCTATTGGGTACATAACTCCTAAACTGTTTTTTTTATTATTTTATTATTATTATTTGCCCAGTCATTTCCTTTCCTGTACTTTTATTTTACTTTTGTAAAATGTTTTTGTTTTGAAAAAAATTTGAGACGGGTAGATGATACAAGTAGTAAAAACTACACAAAAAAATCATATATTGTAAATGCATGATGAGAAAATGTAACTATTTGTAAACATATATATATATATATATATATATATATATATATATATATATATATATATATATATATATATATATATAGTTCAAGTAGAGATTGTATTATATATTTAATTAAATAGAAAATATGTCTAAATGTGTCTAATATAATAACATGAAGAACATTCAGTTTATATATATATATATATATATATATATATATATATATATATATATATATATATATATATAAAATAAACTCCTACATCCCGAAAGGGAAATAGCAAAAGGACACAAATCTGCCACTCATTTTTTTTGAAAATGTTGTTATATGTGCATTATCTTGTCATGTGTTGGACGGCAATCAAAGGCTGCCAATGTTGGAAGTGTAATGCAACATTTAACCATCTATTGTTTGTCAAACTGCTCATGCACATTTAGAAAGAAAATGGGGGCGTGGGGGACAGCATCTAAAGGTTCATTGCACCATAACCACTATAGTAAGCTGATTATGGTATCTAGAATACCACATTTACAGGTACTCCTAAGTTACCGACTGGATTCCGTTCTTACGACCCAGTTGTAGAGCGAATTGGTCGTTAAGTGAGGAGTTGAGGCATTCCCTGCTCTAGTGCGTTTGTCTGTGTTCGGGGAAATTTGCCTGAACATAGATGAACGCACCAGAGCAGGGAATCCCTCTAACCCCCACAACGACTCACACTTACCACCCCGCAAAAGAGAGCTGGTCGTAAGTGCGAGCCGTCGTAAAACAGGTAGGTCGTAAAATGAGGACCACCTGTACTTTACTTGAGCTATTTTTCCATTGCATTGTGCAATTATTATGTTCACTTAGCATATATGGATACATTTGAAATGTATTAGCTAAAACATCACATCATAAAATGTAATCCACCTAAACAGAAACATACAGAGCCTGTTTTTGGTATTTAAAATGTTTTCATACATATTGGCTCCTCACATATTAATTTATTTATATAGTGCCAACAAATTCCATAGCACTACATAACTATCAGCACAATTTCTGCACTTGTATTCTCCAATAACACACTAGTGTATGTGGTTTAGTGTCCTAAGGGTGCCTGTTAGCACCTTAACTGATACAACGGGCTGCAGTTGTTATGGTGTTCAAGAGTGTCCCTCTTTATTTAAATTAAATTAATAGAAAATAACATTTAAAGATAATATGATGTTGTTGTGGTTACACAATATTTGAGCTTTAGCTAAACTATTTACTTGATTGTTTATAAGGACATTCTATGATAACCTGCACAGAATAAAAATGTTTGTGGCAAATATGCAGCGTCTCTAGATACCGGATAGTGTTTGAGGATTCTCAGCTGTCATTGGCCCTCCAATGATTTTATGTTGAGGTATTGTGTATATCCTATAAACAAACACTACCATATCCAAATGTTTTCATTCATAAAAAGGCATGGATGAACCTAGTTGTCAAGTGAGTAAAGTTTGCGGCTCAACTTCTATTTGTTTACTGAATAGATGTATTCATGTTTTTTTTATGAATGAAGCTGCTCACCCTATTGAGAGAGTGTATACAAATGACTTACTATTTATCATGAGTTTACATGTTTTACAGGAGCTTGTACCGCCACCTGTAATTTGCTCTGTATATCAATTACTTGGGTGGTAGCTATATTTATGATGAAGGAAAACCATACACTGTGTAATGAGCATATGTTGGGTTGCGTGTAGTGTCCCTTTTTAATATTAATGGGACACTGTAGGCACCAATACCACTTCAGCTCATTGAGGTGGTCTGGGTGCTGTGTCCCTTTTGCGCCTAGTGCTGCAATGTAAAGTCTGCGTGAGGCGCTTCCAGAATCGTAACAGACTTTTGGTCTGTTATCTGACGCTGAACGTCCTCACACTCTGCATGATGACCTCCAGCGTCAGATTTTTCCCCATAGGAAAACATTGATTCAATGCTTTCCTGTAGTGAGGTCTAAAGCGCATGTGGCATTTGCCTCGCATGCGCATTAGACCCCGGTTGTTGCAATGCAGGTGCGGAGCTTCGACCCAGCGCAGAGGGACATCTGCGCTGGGATCGGGAAAGTAAAGGTTTTTTTTACCCATTATTTACTAGGGAGAGGTGGTGCGAGGGAGGGGACAGGCAGAGGGAACAGTAGTGCCAGGAATACAGCTTTGTATTCCTGGCACTACAGTATACCTTTAACATGACATTTCCATAGGATAGCTCTTGAAAGGGATAACATTTTCATTTTCATGATTTTTCAAATTTAGCTTACTATTATCTAACTCCTTTGCTTTGCAGAAATTCACAAAAAAAGATGATGCTACACCCATCCCTAGCTTTGCATTTTGGCAGTAACAGTCGGCTTTTTTTTTTGTATTGCTTGTCTGTGCAGTCCTTGGTGCATTGTGTTGTATTATTTCTGCTTGCCTTCTTGTTGAACTACAATTCCCAAGGCTGCATGGAGAAAAAATATCCACTTATAGTAAAACAGTTTTGTTCTCCAACTTGCTTGCAGTCAAACTTTGCTGGACGTGCCTGCAAATAAGCGCATCTGCTTAATATCAGTATCGAAAGGCTGATTAAAAAAAAGAGAGAGAAAATAGCTGAAACTGAAAAATTAGATTATGGGTGAAGTACTTCTGAGGTTTTACTGAAACAACTATTTTGTGAAGGCTTGTTCCAAACATGTGTCAAGTTTGTAAAGTACTTATTGTTATCCTTATCTCTGCATTGAGATTTTTGTGTCTTAATTCACTTTCTACCAAAATTGTTTTGTTTTTTTTGTTTTTATATTTGAAGGAACAAGAACACAGCTGCTTCATTAAGCAAAAGTTGTTTTGGTGACTACAATGTCCCTTTCACCACTTTTATTTTCCTATTTCCCAATTATAGCCACTATCCCCCCACTACATCTATCACTTTATATACTATCACACCACTATAGCCACTGCTCACCACTACAGCCCAATATGCCCACTGCAGCCACTATCCTTCCCACTACAACCTAAATTCTCTCAGTAGAGCCAGCATCCCCCACTACAGCCCCTGCTCCCTACAACACTATCCACCCCACAATACTATCCACCCCACAATAGTCTGTATCCTGCTACTGTCTGCCCACTATTGTCCTCATATCCCTAACAGTAGCCCCTAACCCTCCACTACACCCTGCATCCCTCCACTACAACCAATATCTCCCCACAGCAGCATCTATCACATCACTATAGTTGCCATTCCCCTACTAAATTGCCTATTACCCTACTACAGCCCCATATGTAACATAAGAAGTAGCCCCCATACACACAACCCCAAAAGTAAAATTCACACACATACAACACCACATGCAGCCTACACAAAAACACACACACGCACCCTGTCCCACTTATCATCCACTCACCTAGTCCCATTCACCATTTAATCATACCACAAACTGTGTGTGTGTGTGTGTGTGTGTGTGTATATATATATATATATATGTGTGTGTATGTATATATATATATATATATTTCATTCTATTGGGGGTGCAAGGAGGATAAATCTGTCCCTGATCTCGCCCGTGCAAAGGTGTGCCGTAGTGTCATTAAACACACCTCCACATGACTGTGGGTGGTTGGTGCCCCATTTTCCCCAAATACCTTATTGTTGGACATCAGCATGCCGACAAGGAGGCCTAACTCACAAATGACTTAAATTATTAATGTTCATTATTTTGTACTGAAACCACTGGGAAAACTATTGTTCCCTTTACTTTAATATTATGCTAGTTAATTACTTTACCACTTTACCATTTACCATAATTTACCATAATGGAAAAAATAGGACGAAGGGATAAATATTTTATACAGAGATTACTGAAAATGTAAGGAGGTAGTACAAAGAGTTCATCACGCATGTCTAATGTATTCAAAATCCTAGCCATTATTGAAGTTTTTGCAAGTTGGGATGTCTGTACTAGCAAATTAAATGTGTTAATTTTTATCAACATTTATAGATTATAAATTTTATAATATGTACTAATACATATGTCATATTTAATACTCATATGAACATCTTTCTAAATACATGTAAAGATCGAATTGTGACTGAACAATAAAAAAGTCTCACCTATAGAAAGTTTTTGATTTGACCTTCATTGTGGACGAGCCAAGTTAAAAAACATTTAAATTGTGTTACATCTTTCTACTATGTTGGGAGCACAGAATCTTTGTTTCTTTGTTAGTAACTTGAGCTGCCAATTCTCACACCCTCTCCCATGGGTTGCGGGCCTCTAATAATAGAGGGAAGCACTTCAGAAGATATTGACAATGCCATAGTAACATTTATGATTTTTGTGAAATGACAAGTTCCTAGGGTTGCCACTTGACCAGCATTTTACCGGCACATTCGGTATTTTGTGCGCTGTGGCCTGTGCTGGTGGCGGTATTGCAAAAATACCGACAATACAATTGCTGGTATTTTTCAATGAGGAGAATGTGCTGCAATATCTGCACCGACCACCACTGTGTGCAGTGCTCTCAGGCCGTACTAAGAAAACTTGTTGGTGTTAAAACTGTGTGGAGAGGGCTGTGGATGTGTGTGGATGTCTCAGCTTGTCCCTGCCCTCTCCACTAATAGAGTCCGCATGGGATAAGCAGGAGCTGCAGGTCAAGGAGGTGGAAGCATGGCAGCAGGAGCCAGGAGCTGAGTCTTGAGAGCAGGTACGTGTGTGTGTGTGTGTGTGTGTGTGTGTGTGTGTGTGTGTGTGTGTGTGTGTGTGTGTGTGTGTGTGTGTGTGTGTGTATTCAGCAACGTGTATGTATATAGCAGTCTGTGTGTGTGTATTCAGCAATGTGTATGTTAAAATAACTTAGTAGTGTACTAGCAACATATTTATTTAACCTATCATTGTTAACAGGAGTAGTCCCAGAAGATTGGAAATTAACGAATGTTGTGCCCATTCACAAGAAATGTAGTAGGGAGGAGTTGGGCAACTATAGGCCAGTAAGCCTTACTTCAGTAGTGGGGAAAGTAATGGAAACCATGTTAAAGGATAAGATTGTTGAACATCTAAAATCACATTGATTTTGTGATCAGAGACTACATGGATTTACTTCAGGGAGATCATGCCAAACTAATCTTATTGATTTGTTTGATTGGGTAACAAAAATAATAGATCAGGGTGGTGCAGTAGACATTGCCTACCTAGATTTCAGTAAAGCTTTTGGCACTGTTCCACATAGAAGGTTCATCAATAAACTGCAATCTTTAAGTTTGGATTCCAATATTGTTGAATGGGTTAGGCAGTGGCTAAATGACAGGCAACAGAGGGTTGTTGTCAACCGAGTATATTCAAAGCAAGGTCTAGTTACCAGTGGGGTACCTCAGAGATCTGTACTTGGACCCATTCTCTTTAATATTTTTATTAGTGATATTGCAGAAGGTCTTGATGGTGAGGTATGTCTTTTTGCTGATGATACCAAGATATGTAACAGGGTTGATGTTCCAGGAGGGATAAGCAAAATGGCAAATGATTTAGATAAACTAGAAAAATGGTCAGAGCTGTGGCAACTGACATTTGATGGGGATAAGTGCAAGATAATGCCCAAGCCCAAGGGCAGCGTACAGAATATTTGATAGTCCTAACCTCAACATCTCAGGAAAGAAATGTAGGAGTAATTATTTCAGCTGACTTAAAGGTAGGAAGACAATGTAATAGAGCAGCTGGAAATGCTAGCAGAATGCTTGGTTGTATAGGGATAGGCATTAGCAGTAGAAAGAGGGAAGTGCTCATGCCATTGTACAGAACACTGGTGAGAGCTCACTTGGAGTATTGTACGCAGTACTGGAGACCATATCTTCAGAAGGATATTGATACTCTAGAAAGAGTTCAGAGAAGGGCTGCTAAGCTGGTTCATGCAGGATAAAACTTACCAGGAAAGGTTAAAGGATCTTAACATGTATAGCTTGGAGTAAAGTCGAGACAGGGGGATATGATAGAAACCTTTAAATACATAAAGGAAATCAACACATTCAAGGAGGAGACTATATTTAAAAGAAGAAAAAGTACAACAAGAGGACATAGTCTTAAATTCGAGGGGCAAAGGTTTAAAAATATCAAGCAGTATTACTTTACGAAGAGGGTAGTGGATGCATGGAATAGCCTTCCAGCTGAAGTGGTAGAGGTTAACCCAGTGAGAGAGTTTAAGCATGCGTGGAATAGGCATAAGGCTATCCTAGACTAAGATCAGACAAGGGACTAATTAAAAGTATTTAAAAATATTGGACAGACTAGATGGGCCGAATGGTTCTTATCTGCCGTCACATTCTGTGTTTCTATAGCAGTCTGTGTGTGTCTGTATTCAGTAGTCTGTGTATGCATTCAGCAGTATATATACACACACAGATTATATATATATATATATATAATCTGTGTGTGTCTTCAGCAGTCTGTGTATAGGTATTTAGCAGTCTGTGTGTATATATTCAGGAGTCTTTGTGTATGTGTATTCAGCAGCCTGTGTGTACTTAGCAGTCTGTGTGTATGTATATAAAGCAGTCTGTGCGTGTATGTGTATTCAGCAGTCTGTTTGTGTATTCAGCAGCCTGTGTGTTTGTGTATTCAGCAGCCTGTGTGTTTGTGTATTCAGCAGCCTGTGTGTTTGTGTATTCAGCAGCCTGTGTGTTTGTGTATTCAGCAGTCCTTGTGTGTGTATGTGTATTCAGCAGTCCTTGTGTGTGTATGTGTATTCAGCAGTCCTTGTGTGTGTATGTGTATTCAGCAGTCCTTGTGTGTGTATGTGTATTCAGCAGTCCTTGTGTGTGTATGTGTATTCAGCAGTCCTTGTGTGTGTATGTGTATTCAGCAGTCCTTGTGTGTGTGTGTGTATTCAGCAGTCCTTGTGTGTGTGTGTGTATTCAGCAGTCCTTGTGTGTGTGTGTGTGTATTCAGCAGTCCTTGTGTGTGTGTGTGTGTATTCAGCAGTCCTTGTGTGAGTGTGTGTGTATTCAGCAGTCCCTGTGTGAGTGCGTGAGTATTCAGCAGTCCCTGTGTGTGCGTGTGAGTATTCTGTATGTACATCAGTCTCTGTATGTACATCAGTCTCTGTATGTATTCAGCAGTGTGTGTGCGTTCAGCCGTGTGTGTGTGTATTTAGTAGTCTACGTGTGTGTATGTTTTTGTATTTAGCAGTCTGTGTGTGTGTTTTCAGCAGTCTGTGTGTGTGTTTTCAGCAGTCCGATGGGAGAATGGTGAAAGAAATAGAATCAGAATATCAATCTGCTATAAATTGTATGTACACACATTACTATATACACACAATAACATTCACAGACATTGTAGACACACACTCAAAGTATACAGACAATGACATGCGGTCAGACAACAGTAAGATCACACTGTTATACACATTTAGACGACACACTACTATACATACTACTACATACACACACACTGCCTCGCATTCACAATGCTATACACACAGTCAGACAAAGTATAAACATTGTAAGTAGTTTATTAGTGATTTAGGGAAGTTTCTCCTTCCAAATGTTCTCATTTCTGTATGTACGTCGTGCTCTGCGATGCTGTAAGATCAGGAAATCAACCAGTGTTGCACACCCCGCACGAGTATTAATCTAGCAGACGATTTCTACAAATAATCAGTGGGTGATTCACGAACAGACAGTTACTTTTGCAGTTGAGTACTACACTTCAATATATCTTCAATACTCCGCTAGCTTATTCGTAGTATATAATCAGGCAATTAACTCGTGCTGCACACACCGCACGAGCATTAAGCTAGCAGACATTTGACATGAATAATTAGAGCGTTATTCATAAACAGACGGAATGTTACTCTGACGTGACCCAGACAGACCCATCTATCGTCCCAAACTGGATTCTCTATTTAAGTTACATCCTGCCCCAATCATTATACATACCATTACAGGTTATTTTGTTGCAAATATCCCACGGCAAAAGTATCACTGTACAATCTAAGATATATGTAATCTTACCCTGCTCAAACCTAGAGTATACATTACCTAGATTCGGAAAATTTTCACGAACTCAGACATACATTGCTCCAAGCCTGCTGTGACTGGTTTGTTCTCTGATAAGTCGGAATTGTCCCACTATGGTAGCAATGCAATACTGTGATTAAATCATAATTCAACATGGGCTACACAGCTACCAGTCCCACAGGCGCTTACTACACTTGTTTTTACTACACTTTCACCTTGATCGATAGGTGCCTCCAACCTTTTTAATGTATTTCCATTAAAAGTTCAATTTAAAATAAATGTTAGTGGTTTGCACCTGCCATCAGGTTTCATAGCCCTCACTTTCGTTTCCCAATATAAGAAGAGATATCCACTCCTTAGGACACTTTACCTAATCCTTCTCCTGTCTGTTTTTGTTTGTACATTTTTGGTGGTCTTTTCACTAGGGGTTACCCCCCACTCAAAAGTACCTGTTAGACTTTGGTTTTTCTTTTTCGTTATGTAGTATTACTTAAAGGGACATTGTCACCAAAGCAACTTAAAGGACCACTCTAGGCACCCAGACGACTTCAGCTTAATGAAGTGGTCTGGGTGCCAGGTACCTCTAGGATTAACCCTTTTTTTATAAACATAGCAGTTTCAGAGAAACTGCTATGTTTATAATGAGGGTTAATCCAGCCTCCAAATCCTCTAGTGGCTGTCTCATTGACAGCCGCTAGAGGCGCTTGCGTGCTTCTCACTGTGAAAATCACAGTGAGAGCACGCAAGCGTCCGGCTGAATGCGAGCGCGGCTCCTGCCGCGCATGCGCATTCAGCCGATGACGTCGCGATCAAGATGGAGAGGAGGAGGAAAGCTCCCCGCCCGGCGCTGGAAAAAGAGGTAA
The DNA here is from genome assembly GCF_036172605.1 of Pelobates fuscus. Classification (NCBI taxonomy): domain Eukaryota; kingdom Metazoa; phylum Chordata; class Amphibia; order Anura; family Pelobatidae; genus Pelobates; species Pelobates fuscus. The sequence goes on along the minus strand of NC_086321.1, from coordinate 83,733,014 downwards.
GTTTAACCCCTTCCTCTCTCCAGAGCCCGGCGGGAGGGGGTCCCTGAGGGTGGGGGCACCCTCAGGGTACTCTAGTGCCAGGAAAACGAGTATGTTTTCCTGGCACTAGAGTGGTCCTTTAAGCTTAATTAATCAGTTGTTGTGTATAGATAATGCCCCTGAAATTTCACTGCTAAGTTCACTGCCATTTAGGAGTTAGATCACTGTTGTTTCTGATTATGTAGCCCTTGCCACACCTCCCATGGCTGTGACCGACACAGCCTCCATATAAACAAAAACTGTTTCATTTTCAATCTGATGTAATTTGCTTTAATTGTCTTTATTCCCTGCTAAATTTAACTTTAATTACATATAGGGTTTAACAAGCTATTAACAGAGCAGGAGATAAGACTTTTTAAATTAAACAATTTGCAATAAAGGAAATGTAAATATTAGATGACTCTTTATAGGAAGTATTTAGGAAGGCTGTGTAAGTCACCTGCAGGGAGGAGTTCCTTGGGCTGCATAAACAAAGTCATATATTTCCTAAATGGCAGAGAATTGAGCAGTGAGACTGTAGGAACATGACCTATACACCAAAACTACTTCATTAAGCTGAACTTGTATTGGTGACTATATGATCCCTTTAATACTTTGCATGAATTTACCTTTGCACTTGTATGGTCAAACTTCATTTTACTAGATACATGAAGTACTAAAAGGCCTCTTACAGTGTGAGAAGTTGAAAAATATACTGGACGATTCATTAAATAGATGGATCGAGTAACCCCCATTGAGCAGCTGTGTAGATGTAAATTGACTTTCTTTGCATCCCACACTTCATCCCACCTCCTTCCTCCTCTCCCCTACTCCCTTCAAAGTCTTCCTCTCTCTCATTTTTGTTTTTATGTTTGTATTGCCTTACTATGGATACTACATTTTAACTCCTCGTCTTTCATGGCTGTAGAGCTGTGGGATGCAATACTTGTGTTGGCGTTTGAATTTCACAAACAAAATACAATAAAAGCTACACAAAAGTTTTCCATCTTACTACGGTTTCTTTTACTAAAAGAAGTTTACTTCTAAATACACGCATTTTAGTGACAACTCCCCTCCCAAACAATAAATTAAACAAGAATAAATTATAAGTTCTGAGGAGTCTATTGGCAAAATTAGCATTGGTTTTGATATGGAAGCTGTGATGTAATTCAGTATAAGATGGAATGTACCTTTCGTATAATGAACAGAGGTTAGTTATATTACACTTCAGTTTCAGAGCACAGATAGACAAATGCTTTGGACCCAGAAGCATTGAGTACAAAGCTTCTCATAGAGGTGTGTGGTTTGAGATTTAGGGAACCTTATAAAAATACAATATTTTAAATTGTATTCGCTAATTTGTCATTTTAAAATTTTCATTTTTATGTGTCCATTAAAATGATGACTTGCCATATAAAGCTATTGTGAATTACAATTCTTATCAGACTCAAAGAAAATATAATTCACATAAATTATTCTCTCACTTTCCTATTATACCAGATGCATATATTAACTTTCACCAGCCTTCTCTGCAATCTCAAAGAGCATAATAGAAGTTATATGTGCAATTTATACAGTCATAGTAGGCAGTTGCCTGCAGGTGCATACCTGATGTGGATGCAGGGCCAGTGCTTCCTTTAGGCCAATGCGACAGTCACCTAGGGCACTTGTTAAGAAAGGGCACCGCAACACTGCTCTTCATCTGACTTGCAGAGGGTCAGGGAGAGACAGGCTGCCCACCGGGCACCAGTGCTACTGATCTACCACCCAAGACCAGCATCCAAGCGCAGTCAATCAAGATACCTGGAACCCCCAGGGCCTAGGTTGACCACCAGCAAAAGAAATGTACCGCAAGCGTCATTGTATATTGCAGTTATTTAATTTTATGTGTTTTTATGTTAATTACTTTAAGGTTATGTGACTGTGATGTCACATGGCCATTCTTTTCAAATTTGCTCTCCTCAACAGTGATGGTTTCTCCGTGTGTAACACTTTGATAAAGTCTGTATATTGGGTGAAACATGTTATTTTACACTGTTTTATTTGTTTTTATTAGTTGTGATTAATAAAACTAGCATATTTCTAAACGCGCTAGTAATTATGTTTACACTCTATCCTTTTTTTTTATTCTTGCTTTGAGTTCTGTCACATAACCTATCTGTATGTTTGCTAAAATTTCATAAAACATACACGTGCGCTCTAGCAGGATAGATGATATAGAAATCACCAGATATATAGTCGTATGCCCTTATAAGATTGGACTGGCTGGCAATTAGCATGTCATATTATGGGAAAGCTTTGATACGTTTTTAATCTTGATTATCTAGTAAATTTGAAGACAACCCACGTGTACTTTCTAAATTACATTTCAAGATCACACATGCACTTACAAATTTTGTAGGTGGTCTTGGTGGAGGCCATACAGATGCATACAATGTGGGATGTTCATTTTCTGAAATAGCATCTCATTAATCCCGAGTTCCATCAGTGTGTTTGTAAAAAGTGTGACACAGTGAGCAACACTGTTAGAGAGTGCTGGCTACTTATTTAGGTTTTATGTTGTAAACGTTTTGTTTCTGGTGCAGCTTAATTTTATAAAAGTAATGTGTTTTTTCTTTTTCCTTTTTTGTGTTAAATTACGTAATTGACATCCTTGTATCATAACACATGTGGGTGGTCTGTTACCAGAACTGTTGCTGTGTTGCGATACAATACAATTGTTCTAAGTAATCGCTTGGCACTAGACACACACACACACAAAAATCATTTCACTATTGTTGATCACAGAAGCAATATTTTCTAAATACCTTGGCACTTCATAAGACTTCTAGGTTGAAATCGGTAAAAACTCAGTTGCAGATTCAGGACTATTAACTGCTCTGTGTGTCCAGTAAGCTACTTGAGAATTACTCCTCTTTTTCACTCATGTAAACTTGACCCTTTAAGTGGTAGAGGAAATATCACATATTGATTTGACCACAAATCCAAAATGTTAAACAATATTCTCGTTTATTTGAAAGTGCTCGTACTCCATCTGCATGCCCAAAAATGTTGGTACTTGTGCACAGACTTCAGTACTGCACAAATAATTGCATAACAATTCTTTCTTCTAACATGCACATTACAATTGTTAAGAACGTTATAGGATTCCAGGTGGGCGGTAGGGATTTCCAGGTTTTGACGACCGGGCGGGTGCCAGCCGGCGGTACCCCTGCGACTGGGTACCGCCGTGACCATTTGCGGCCCCGGCCCGCGCGGCAAACTGCCGGGGCCACATATGGATGGGTCCATCGGGTGGCCCATGCTGTCAGGGCCACCCGATGGAAGTGGATTGTGAGGGGGCCCGGTCAGCGCTGGGCGCTTTAACAGCGCGACCGGGCCTCCTGTGATGACATCACAGAGCTGGGAGGAAGTGATTCCCCGGTCACTCCTCCCAGCTAAAACTGAGAGCCGCGCGGGAGGAAGACCAGGGAGTCAGAGTGGGAACTCTGACTCCCATCCACCTGAGCCACCACTGGACCCCAGGGAAAGTCACCCTCCTGCATCTAAAAGGTAGGAAACAGGAGGGTGACTTAAATATAATGTGTGTGTGTCTTTGTATGTATGTAGTGTGTGTGTGTGTCTTTGTATGTAGTGTGTGTGTGTGTGTGTCTTTGTATGTATGTAGTGTGTGTGTGTCTGCATGTGTGGGTGTCTATGTATGTCTTGTGTGTGTGTGTGTGTATGTGTCTTGTGTGTGTATGGGATGTGTGTGTCTGTATGTGACTTTGTATGTGTGTGTCTGTATGTGACTTTGTATGTGTGTGTCTGTATGTGACTTTGTATGTGTGTGTCTTTGTATGTGTGTCTGTATGTGTGTCTTGTGTATGTGTGTGTCGTGTGTGTCGTGTGTGTGTGTATGTATGTGTCGTATGTGTGTCTGTGTATGTGTGTCTGTATGTGTCTTTGTGTGTGTGTCTGTATGTGTGTCTTGTGCGTGTGTCTGTATGTGTGTCTTGTGTGTGTGTGTGTATGTGTGTATGTATGTGTGTCTGTATGTGTCTATGTGTGTGTATGTGTGTGTGTGTCTTGTGTGTGTGTGTCTTGTGTGTGTGTGTCTTGTATGTGTGTCTTGTATGTGTGTCTCGTATGTGTGTCATGTGTGTGTGTCTGTATGTGTGCCTGTCTGTTATAGTGGGCCTCCTAGCTCAGCCTTCCTACTGGGCATTGCTACAAGGAAGGTTAAAAAAATAGAAAAAAGGGGAAAAAAAGGTGGGGAGGAGAATTGAGGAGGGAGAGGAGATGAGCTGACGCACAAATGAGAAATCATATTATGCGCAAACAGAGAAGTCGTCTGAATATCACTGAAAGAGACCTTCGTTTCTTCCTTACGAAAATCGAACCAGATATCAAATATTTAGTCTCGCAGCATCAACCTCAAGGATCTTATTAATCACTAGTAAAGGTAATTTCAATTTACTTTATTGTTTTCTCATTAAACTTTATAAAGTTAAAACCTTATAAACCTGCATTAAGTAGAAATAAAAAGATAAATGTACGTACATTTTTTTTAAATTTTTTTTTTAAACACCCTCCTTTCTAAAAAATATTCCGCATTTGCGCGAAAACTGGTGGGCGGTAAGGAAATTTTTTCAACCAAAAAGATGCATTAGTGGGCGGTAGATAAAAAAAGGTTGACTACCACTGGTCTAGAATGTAAAGTTATTACATATTATATATGTGTATATATATATATATATATATATATATATATATATATATATATATATATATATATATATATATTGCATATTTTATTGAATTCTGAATATTTTCTACAATAACACGCAGAAAGAGGTTTGGCCTGTAGAATTTACATTATATTTGTGTGCAGACTTTCAGCCACTACTTCTAACATTTGAAAACAAATGACTATCCACATTAGCTGATCAAGCTAGGGGAGTGTTGGAATATGCATTCTCCCCAGCCAGTCAACACTGACACATTCTGTCTCTCTCTTTTTTTATTTTAATTAACATAGATATTCAAGCCTGTTGCTATGTAACCATAAATAAACTCAGGTACAATTTAACTGTCACATGGTCATAAAATTACTAAAATGGCTCCAAAATTTGTTTCTTAAACTGTTAATATTTTGCTGGACCAACATGCAACCAAAATGCATAATCTCTGGATGTGTCATATGTTTTGCTATATGGCATGTAGCATGTTTAAGTAACATGACCAGACTCCAGATGTCCATGTTATGTTTAGAAATGATCACATAATTTCACTTTCCTTTAGATTAAAGAAAACCATAATATTTTGTCATAGTGCTGACATGCTAAAACTGTAAAATATACAAACATTTGGAAGAAATGGTATTTGTTCTGAAACTGCACGTATAGAGAGGTGTAGTGTGAAATCTTTCTGGTTTCTTATTCATTTACCACTAAGAACAATTTGATTTGCGTTATAAAAAATTTTTGTGATCTCACAGGGTTATTCACTAAACTGTGAATGTTAGTAAATTGAGTGCATGGCAAGATTTTGACAAAATCGCTAATTTGGTAAAATTCTCTAACTCTGCTGTAGTCATAGCTTTGCTATTTTAGCCTCCGTGTTGCCATTCAGATTTAATCCACAAAAAAAGTCATAGTTTATTAAATAAACCTGTTGGTGATTTATATTTAGAATTAGTAGTAACAAGATTGGTAAAAACGCTTGGCGTACAAAGGTGTTAAAGAACGAGCATTGGTAAAAATCTGTGCCTAGGGGGATATTGGCTAAACCTCACTGATGATACCTTACAAGGTTGAAACGATCATTAGGGGTTGCTGTATCTCTTGTGCAGAGAGAACTTGCTGGTATTTCTGATCTGGACTGCCTGTATGGGTGGGACCAGTCTGATATACTTCAGAGATGTTCTCTCTGTAATGGCACAAGATGAGCTAAAACCAGCTTGAGATCTGAGTGGGTCCCCACCGAAGGGCAGGCTAATTGAGCTGTTGTCTGTTCTCACCACTCTTGCTACTTGTTTTTCTACCATTGGTATAAGTTAGAGTATGGAGCAACATAGGCATTCACAGCACTTTATATTATGTTTTGCTCCAAGAGTGCTATGCCATCTAAACTTTACTTAAAACTCAAATTTAAAAAATGAGATACAAAATACTAGTGGGTTTAGTGGGTTTGTCTTGCGCTCTAGTGATTACCAAAATGTATGCAGAGATTGATATAATTTTTCTCAAGCTAACCGAAATTCACACAAAAGTGCCATTAAAGACAAAACCGTGAGCAAGAAGATAATTTGAACCTACATTATGGTGTGGTTGTGCGTTTCTGGCATACTCTTTGTTCTTACTGATTGCTACTTTTTACTTTTTAAAAGTTTGCATCAGATTATACTCCACTTTTACTTATACTATGTTTTATCTTTTTATAATTTATACAGCGTTAGCAAATTATGTGCTGTACAATAGGTGAACGGACAAACAAGTTGTACATACAGGAACAGACGGTCATTTGAGCAGGGCTCTCGGCACCTTCTGTTCCTATATGTCCAACTTGTCTTGTTGCAATTACTTGTTTGTCATTCTAATAAATGGCAGTGAAACTTCAAGGGCATGATCTATACACCAAAACTAACACTAAATCCAGAATGTAGCGCTTATATGACAAAAAAATAAAATTATTATTCACCTTTTAGAATTTTGGAGCAATAATCCACTATCAAATCGGTTCATAACCTAAGAAAAATAATCATACATAGTGTAAAGTTGTATAACGTATTAATGGTTAATAGTGGCGTAATTGGCACACTCACAAGCAAAGAGCTATGAACCCAGCTCTGGTATGAATGGCTTCTGGGTCCGTACAGGCAACCCACCCCTATTCGTGTTGAAGAACAGGAGGTCTGGAAAATATTAAAAGTACACCCAATTGCTCAGTATTGTTTAAAATATTTCAAAGAAAATTATGTACTTGTCCCAAAAGAATACTCACAAGTCAGGAGTCAGGATATACTGACTCACTTTCACAGCGTTGTGCAGATTAGGGACTGCACTCCCTGATGAATGATGCTGGGAACCAGGATCCGTAGAAACAAATCGATTTATTACAAAGAATATAATATATAACAGATAAATAAAATAGCTGCAATGAGCTCTAAAAACAATCCGGGACGCGTTCCGCCACAGCGTGGCTTCTTCAAACCGGGTGGCTTCTTCAAACCGGGTATAATCGATAAGTGTCCTAAGGTTCCCTATACAAGTTTAAATAACTGAAAACGGCGGGCAAACACATCATGCACAATAATCGCCACACGTCAGTACCACCCACAGGTACGACGTGTGCGGTCCAAGTCTCTTTTTGATATCAGGTAACTTCCACAGCACTGAAATAGTTAAGTTCATTGTCCTCTTCGTGTCTATGTTGGTAGCTCCTTGTGGCAAGCTGTGTACATCCATTGCTGTTCATCAGACTTCAGGCTCGTCATTTTTTTCTTCTTTTTAAAAAGCCGTTTTTTTTTTATTTATTTTTTTATTATTATTAAATGTCCGCATTTACTTAATTTGTAGGAGGCAGTATCAGCATATAGAGGAGGAAAAAATAAAACAAAAGAGCAGTATCAATTGCCTTATCATTAAATTCTGTAAACCTTAATTTCTAACATTAGTGTGATATCTTATTTGTTCCAGTTTTAAATGGACTATTCATTTTCGTTTTTGGTGCAGATAATATTAGTTGTATGTGAGTCCAAATTGAATCACATAAGTTACATTTACAAAGTTAACAATGAAGTACAAAACTGCAACCTTGTATCCTTTAGTTGGTTAATGTTATTCATATTCCTGTAAATTCCTGTAGTTTTATATTAATATCATTTACCCTATGTAGTGATTGGAAACATTTTTAATGATTAAATGAGTGGACAGTACAACAATAATTAGAATCAATTAAAATAATTAAATAAATGAACCGGACTACAAATCTAATCTTTTTAATTGCCCTTTTAATAATTTATGCGATTCCTTGAGAAAGGTAGAAAAATGATTTGATAAATCAGACTATGATTCCATCCGGTTTGAAGAAGCCACCCGGTTTGAAGAAGCCACGCTGTGGCGAAACGCGTCCCGGATTGTTTTTAGAGCTCATTGCAGCTATTTTATTTATCTGTTATATATTATATTCTTTGTAATAAATCGATTTGTTTTTACGGATCCTGGTTCCCAGCATCATTCATCAGGGAGTGCAGTCCCTAATCTGCAAAACGCTGTGAAAGTGAGTCAGTATATCCTGACTCCTGACTTGTGAGTATTCACTTGGGACAAGTACATAATTTTCTTTGAAATATTTTAAACAATACTGCGCAATTGGGTGTACTTTTAATATTTTCCAGACCTCCTGTTCTTCAACACGAATAGGGGTGGGTTGCCTGTACGGACCCAGAAGCCATTCATACCAGAGCTGGGTTCATAGCTCTTTGCTTGTGAGTGTGCCAATTACGCCACTATTAACCATTAATACGTTATACAACTTTACACTATGTATGATTATTTTTCTTAGGTTATGAACCGATTTGATAGTGGATTATTGCTCCAAAATTCTAAAAGGTGAATAATAATTTATTTTATTTTATTTTTTTCATATAAGCGCTACATTCTGGATTTAGTGTTATTTTACATGCTGATAAAGAGGAATTATTTGAATGTTTAGCAGGCGATAAATCAACAAATTTGATATTGTCTTAAAAATTACTTTATAACAAGCGCTGGTTCCATTATTAATTATAATATACACCAAAACTGCTTAATGAAGTTAAAGTTGTTATGATGCCAATAGTATCCATTTATAGTAATGGTATCTGGTTAAATTTAACTTTCATTAAAACAAATTTTATCGAACCACTAGTTGTTTTGTGATTTCTGAAGAAGCCCTGCTTGTGTGGCCTTTTGTAATAGGTATCCACATTCTGACAAATGTCTCAGTGGAGTCTGAAACATTGACACCAGTAAATAGTTAGCTAATTTTGAGTCCTACATGTGTGGCCTTTTGTCATTTCTATCTATTATTGATTACTCAAACTTGTGTAAAACTATCAGTAAAACTTAGCTGATTTTAGTTTTGCTTTAAAGAAAAAACAAAAACCTAAACAATATTGCGTTCTGTGGGGCTTTGGGATGAAGGCTCATTTCATTGCTAAGTAAATGATGCTTTAGGGGATTTCCACTTTAACTTGTGAACTGATTATACATCACCGTGACTGCCCTTCCATCATCAAATGTTACCCCCACGGGTATTTTTAAAACGTCGTTCCCATATTCTGTTTATATCTTATAATGATAATGCAAGAATTAGACAAAGTAAATACGATCATTTTGAAGAAGCACAGGCCTTGAAATCTACTAAACAGATCTTTAACTTTTTTCCTAACGCCGAAAATTTAATTAAATCTGGTATTGAGTAGTTATGCGCTCCATACATGTAATGAAGTAACATTCGGAAATGTGCTGTTATTTCTATACTGATTGCTTTTTGAAGTTGTATTTGGGTGGGTGCCTTTATTCTTGTTCGTTTTTTATTTGTATTTTTTTAAGGAGAAAAAACATATGTCTAGCTATTCTTGTTCTACATCATGCATACTGCTACAGTTTCTAATGCTATATCCTCTAGGTATTTTAAGGAACTACATTACAACTCAATGACTGTATCAAAACTGTAATTATTGTATAATTTGTTCATTCATATAAAGCACTCTGTATCAGAGCACTATATGAGAATTAAATAAGTGATTACTTAAAGATATAAAAAAATCTAATGTCATTTGAGCTGTCTTCTCTTGTATGTCCATACTTATGATTTGTTTTATATTTATATATATATATATATATATATATATATATATGTGTGTGTGTGCGCACATCTATATACATCCCCAATGTATTATTGCAAAGCGCTGCAGAATATTTAAAGGCTAGATAAATGCTATTAATAATAATAAACATAAACCATTGAATACTACATTTAATTTAAGAATATTAAGTTTCAAAGAGCACTATAAATGTGCAAAGCAGACAGTTCAGGATGAGCGTACTGCAGTTCAGTACGCTAATCAATCAACAGTTATTCATATATCAAATAGAAGACCACTTATAAATGCTGTCCTTGAACCATCTCTTGTAGATGTCCCTTGAGCATTTTACTTAGATTGTTATGACTCCACCTGCCCCTTTAGTTATCCTATATTTTTCGCAGTTTGAAAATCGGCTACATATAGACAAGGATCTCGTCCAGGTTTTTAAGACTTTTTTTTTTTGTATGTGTTTTATTAAGTATTTTATTGTAGACTGACACCAAATAACTGTCACTTAGTCCTTCTAAGGATGCAATGATCTCATAGAGCTGCTAAGAATTTTACATTCGCTAGACTGGGAAAAAGTCTCTCCCCAAATGTAACAAATCATTTTGGCTCTATAGCAGTTATATAGGTGCAATCAGAATTTGGTACTCTGCCATATTTCTACAATAGCCAATACATGTATATGTGGATTAAAGTCAAAATCACTACATTTCATCTGTGCATCACTGCCTATGTATAGCTCACGTTGAGCCTGTTCTGTTCACATGCCACCTATGTCCCCACGAACAGTTATTTTAACTATTGAGTGTTTAAATAATGTGTGGGATGTAAGAGCCTCGTGTGCAGGACATTTGGCATTTTTTTTTGTTTATGGTTTCTTTTATTATAGGCAAGGTATATATGTGAAATTGTTTCACTGTTTCTGTTTTTACCAATGTTATCTTTTTAATATGAAGTTGTCGCACATATCAGATAGAAATATTGCATGGATAATCCTATAGTTTTAGCTTTTTTCACAAAACAAATGTTAAAATATTGTTAACTTCTGAACAGTGTATCTTCACGTACACATGGGGTTTAACACTCTCACCTCCACCTCAGTGTGTATCCAATCAACATATTGACAATCAAGTGGGGAAGTTGTCTCAATTGTGAGGTAGCTTTAGAATAATATGACAGTAGTGAATGGCTGTCTGCAAAAGAGCAACTGTGCTTCACATTCAAAAATGGGGACATACTGCTGTTCCAAATAAAACATAATTAGCCTGTTTTGTTTGTGGTGGGTGAGAGGGTTGTGTTTTTCTTCCTTTTTTTTTTTTTTTTTTTTTTTTAATCCTTCAACTAAATGCAATTAACTTTTACATTTATGGCTCTTTATAACTTATGCAAGTATTTTCTTTAAAAAAAAACAAAAAAAAAAAACATTGCTTATAAGAGTTTGTTGTTTATTAACCATTTTTTTGTTTAATTAAATCTTTAATGTATTTTAGATTATTATTATTAATTAGATTATTATTATTCCTAAATTCCCTTCCGGGCAAGCCTCTTCCTGGACGACCACTCTTAAAGATGGCCTGCTCATATTGATGCCTCCAGGTTTTGAATTGTTGTGAAATTATAGAAAAGCTCTCCCTAATTAATAGACTTACTAATACAAACTACATACTGGGTGTGAGATATAATTTTGTTTTGGATTATAAGTGTTGTATATATAGTTTTAATTTACTGCAGCTAAAGTTTAATTCCTTTTGCTCTGGGATGTCTTTGATATCACATTTATTATCATTATTGCCTTCTGAGTGCTGACTCATTGACCATAGTTCTATTTTGGACGAGGTTTTCACCTTTTTAGTTTTTTTTTCTTCAAAAAAAAAAGAACAAACTTCATTAAGTTGCATGTAAAATTGGTTATATTGGGACAATTGGTAAACCTGTATCATTTTCCAGATAAACTTCCTGGCAGTCTCTTTACTTCTCAAACCTCTAAGGAAACTGCGTAGCTTCACACAAACATAAGTCAAATACATTATGAATTTCCCTCTGAGATTCAACAACTTTTCCAGCTGTTTGGATAGTTTGTCTAAAACCTGCCTAGTTCTCTTCTCACAGTACTGTTCTGGGCTTCAATAACTTGACTTTGATTGCTTCAATGCTCTAATTCATATACTGAGCCAAATTGTGAATGTTGCATTGCTTTTTTTATTTGTTGTTCTGTTTTTCCAGTTTTAATTGATTGTCATTGGGTTAAAATGCTTTACTAGATTGGCAAACCTTTAAATCTGAACAAATCCACATAATTTTTAAACCAATGTCAACCAGCACTTGGTACAAATTATCAGTACATTACCATTAATCGTGTAGTTTATACTTTATTTATATAGCACCAGTTTTTTTTTGTTTGTTTTTTATTGCTACCCTTGTGACTCTGAAAATACTTACACTAGCAATATTTTTTGACAACATTCTTAGAGCTTCTAAAAGTAACACTGGCATTAGACAGCAACTACTCACTCGCAGTATGCCAAATCAGGGGTAGACAGAACTTAGGTCATGGACTAAGTGCCCATCATAGTCAGAGGGCCAGCACAAGTCAAATACGTTATATAGATTGGAAGAAACAAATGAAGCAACAGGAGACAAAAGACGGTTAGTAGTGACACAGGTGGGGTGGGATAGAGGAAGAGTCACAATTAGGAAGTGGAATATACTGAGACGTGCGAGTGTGGACGAGACAGATGAGTGGTAAGAGAAGAGTGGGGTGGATGGGGATGAAGAAATGGGAGAATGGGGAAATAAATGTGGGGGGTGGGAAAAGAAGAATGTGGACAATATTCATAGAACAACATTCATAATAATATACAGTGGGACCTCGGTTTACAAACGCCTCGGTTAACATAATTTTCGGTTTACAAATGAAAATCCATTGAAAAGAATGCCTCGGTTTACAAAACAATTTCGCAATACAAAGCAGGTTTCCCCAGGATGCATTGCACCTGGGAGGTTTATAGTACCGCCCCTGCATGCTGGAGCCTGTGGGTAGCACGTGGCGTCTAGTGTGGAGGTGTTGGAGCGGCTTTTGCATCGAGTTTTGAAGCCATTCTGAAAATTGTTTTTGGTGACTTTTTGGTGCATTTCTCAAGCTGTGGAATGGTAGGTAGCTGAGCTTCATCATTTTACATGCCTTTTATTGTGTGTTCTGCATTGTGGGTTGGTTTCCATGCCAGCTAATTTTGACTTTTTTTTCTGACCTCCAGAACGGATTAATTGGTTTTCAATGCATTCCTATGGGAAACCGCGTTTCGGCGTACAAATTTTTCGCAATAAGAAACGTCCCGGAGAACGCATTAAATTCGTAAACCGAGGTCCCACTTTACTAATGAATTTGCATGCAGTTACATCAACAGATAAACTAAAAGAATAATATCCATATAAATATACCCCTACATCCCTGTGTTTACACACAAACATTTGGATGCCTGCATGATTAGTATTACATACAAATAAACATTTGCATGTACAAACCTCTTCAAATACACTTACACTTTGTAAAGTATTGTACAGAATTTGCACATTCCATACAAAATACTCCTGCATTCAAAACCACAGAATTAAATACCTGTATTCACATTCTACAATCCTACAATTTTTAATTCTCTGACACTCTTCCAATAAACAGCTATACAGTTTATTCACTAAATAGAGTTAATAGAAACCAAGGTGGCAGAACGTAATAGCTAAATTGTGACTGGAGAATTTTCTAAATCAGCTTGCCCATTTTTAAATTCCGCTTTCAATTCACTATATTTAACTCTTTGAGTACATACTGTGTTTATTTGTGTATATTCAGTCATGGTAAAAAGAAAGTACGCCCTCTTTGAATTCTGTGGTTTTACATATTGGGACGTAACAATCATCTGTTCCTTAGCAGATCTTAAAATTTAGATAAATAAATCATGACACGCTGTAATACGTCATGTATTGTTCAACAAACATAAAGCCAACATGGGGAAGCCATGTGTGAAAAACTAAGTACACCCTTACTCCTTTCATAGGAATTAAGAGGCCAAGTAGCAGACAGGTGCTGCTAATCAAATGTCCTTGATTAATTTGTCATCAGCAAGTGTGACTACTTCTATAAAAGCCAAAATTTTACCAATTTGGCCTGGAGCATTTAGGTGTGTATTAACACAATGCCAAGGAGGAAAGACATCAGCAATCATCTTAGAGAAGTATATGTTGGTGCCCATCAAACTGGGAAGTACAGTAAGGCCATTTCCAAAAAATTAAAGCCAATCATTCCACAGTGAGAGAGAATACAGGGGTATTCATGTTTGCCATTGCAATACAGGGGTATTCATGTTTTAGAAATGACAGAGCAAAGAGAGGAGGAGGCATTGCTATTTATGTTGACAGTTCCATAAATTTTACCCCTTTACAAAACCTTAGTCCTCCTGACACCTTTGATTTCCTTTCTGGCACAATTGAGATCCTGTGCAGTAAATCGATTATTGTTGCAGGAATCTACCGCCCACCTAGCTCCCCTGTGCATTCCCTTTCTGACATCGCCCATCTCCTTAGTGAAACCATAGCTCAAAACCCAAAAAGTGAACTGTTGGTCTTTGGAGATTTTAATATTGATTCGCTGAATCCTAAAAATAATAGTTCTTGCACGCTGTTGCAGCTAACGAAATTAATCTTCTCCCCAACTCGCATAAACATTAAAAGCCTTAACCATACCCTGCTAGACTGGATTCTCTCCACTTCTCCTGATAGAATCCAGGAGGCCGGTGTTCTCCCAAACACTTTCAGTGATCACTGTTTAGTGTACTGTGTGCACAAACTAAAGGCTAATAAATCCTCTCCCAAGGTTAAAATAGCTATGTCCTTCAAAAAATGTAATCTTGAATCCTTTCTAAAGGTCATCAAGAACCTCCCATGGCACAGATTAAACATTATCCCAGATCTAGACTGTGCTGTTGAATTCTTTCAGTCTGAACTCCTACAAATTTGGAATTTGCATGTCCCGCTGCGTAAGGTGAGGGTAAAAGGAGCACATATGAACTGGATCACAGCTGACCGTATCCAAATGTACCAGTTTCGGGATTCTTTGTGGTCAAAGTTTAAAGGACCACTCTAGGCACCCAGACCACTTCAGCTTAATGAAGTGGTCTGGGTGCCAGGTCCTTCTAGGGTTAACCCATTTTTTCACAAACATAGCAGTTTCAGAGAAACTGCTATGTTTGTGAATGGGTTAAGCCTTCCCCTATTTCCTCTAGTGGCTGTCTCACTGACAGCCGCTAGAGGCGCTTGCGTGATTCTCACTGTGAAAATCACAGTGAGAGCACGCAAGCGTCCATAGGAAAGCATTATGAATGCTTTCCTATGTGACCGGCTGAATGCGCGCGCAGCTCTTGCCGCGCGTGCGCATTCAGCCGACGGGGAGGAGAAGAGGAGGATCGGAGGAGGAGAGCTCTCCACCCACCGCTGGAAAAAGGTAAGTTTTTACCCCTTTCCCCTTTCCAGAGCCGGGCGGGAGGGGGTCCCTGAGGGTGGGGGCACCCTCAGGGCACTCTAGTGCCAGGAAAACGAGTATGTTTTCCTGGCACTAGAGTGGTCCTTTAAGCGTACTGGCTCTATGAATGATCACTGTGCGTATAGACAATGGCGAAATATATGCACAAAACAAACAAAATTGTCCAAGGCCCCATATTTCTATGAAAATCTGAACAATAACATCTCAAACCCTAGAAACTTTTGGAAAATCATAAATAAACTACAAACTCCCCAATCCACTCCCAACCCTCCACTGTCATAGTGGATAACCAAACCCTGCAACTTCCCTTAGATGTAGCAAATGCCTTTAACAATTCTTTTGTCGGATGCTCTACTGTCCTGATTGCCAAGCTAATAAATGGCACGCATCCTGAAACTACAAATGTGGATCAGGTCTCACTAAATTTGCAAAGTCCCAATATAGACAAGTTCATTTTTAGACCTGTACCTGTTGGTGTCATTAAAAACACATCTTAATAATCTAAAAATGAAAAACCAGTCCGTACCTGACCAAATCCCAGCAATGCCGTTAAAGCTCAGTGCGCCAGCAATTGCTAAACCCGTCGCAACTCTAATTAACGAATCCTTGGTGTCTGGATACATACCCAAACTTTGGAAGACTGCAAGAGTAGTGCCTATCCATAGAAGTGGTGACACTACTTTGGTTTTTAACTATTGCCCTATATCATTGCTCCTGGTATTGTCAAAAATCGTAGAAAAATGTGTCCATACGCAACTATGTGAGTATTACCAACAATCAAACTATCTGACCCCTGATCAATCAGGCTTTCGCCAGAATCACTCCACTACAACTGCCCTCTTAAAAGTTTGCAATGACATCCAAACTGGCATGGAACAAGGAGACCTAACTGGAGCTATTTTCCTTGATTTTGCCAAGGCCTTTGACACAGTAGACCACGACATTCTACTGCACAAACTCAAAAACTCAGGTATTGGTGATCGTTCGCTAAACTGATTTCGATCGTATGTATCAGATCGCTCGCAATATGTGTCCATTTCTGACATCGACTCCCTCCCTCTCCCAGTCACGTGTGGTGTTCCCCAAGGTTCCATTCTCGGCCCCCTACTATTTACATTATTTATAAATGATCTGCCTAATGTCTGCAAATCCTCAAATGTGCACATGTACGCAGATGACATGGTAATCTATGCAAGCAATTCCGATCTACCGCAGTTTGAGTCTTTGCTCCAAGACCAGTTTACAGAGGTAGAAAAGTGGATCGCAAAAAAACAAACTGTTCCTGAACACTGACAAAACTGTCACAATGATCTTTGGGACAGTACCTAAATTAAACAAATTACACAATTCCCACCTATCCATCAAAACAAATTCAAATGGCACACTGACCGCAGTCCACTCTTTCAAATACTTGGGTATGATGTTAGACCCCAATCTATCTTTTGACCTGCACATAGAAAAGCTTGCATCTAAACTTTATCCAAAACTAGGTGCCCTGTACAGAAACAAATCCTGCCTAAGCCCTATAGTAAAGGAAAAGATTGTACAGCAAATGCTGATGCCAATCATTGATTATGGGGATGTAGTATATGCATCTGCATCTCTATCCCACATTAATAAACTCAACACATTGTATAACTCGTTCTGCCGATTTGTGCTACAATGTAATTACAGGACCCACAATTGTGACATGCTAAAAGAACTAAACTGGCTGTCGCTGAAATCCAGACACACCCTTCATCTTTCCAGCCTTGTGTTTAAGAGCTTTTATGGGAAACTCCCACCCTACCTGAACACAATGCTTTCCCCAGCTGTTCCCACTTCCTATAACCTCCGATCCAGTACCAACACTTTACTTAGTCTACCTCAATACAAAAAGAAAGCAGCCCGATCCTCCTTCTCCTACAGAGCACCGCAATTGTGGAACGACCTCCCGCACAATTTAAAATCTTCCCTAAGCTTAAAGTCCTTTAAGAGATCCCTCTCTACATACCTCAAAACAGAATGCACCTGTCATGGTTGATTATATATTTCCTACCTGTTCTATGTTAAATTTTGTATATATTGTATATAAATATTCTTTTTTTTATTTTATTGTACACTAACTATAACAATGCAATGATTTGTGGACCCAGGACATACTTGAAAACGAGAGAAATCTCAAATGTATCTTTCCTGGTAAAATATTTTATAAATAATATTCAAAGGTGGAAAACATTCAAGACCGTTGCCAATCTTGCCACAAGTGGACGTCCAAGCAAATTCACCCCAAGATCAGACCATGCAATGCTCAGAGCAATTGTAAAAAACTCAAGAGTTGCATCTCAGACTTTACAGGCCCAGTTAGCATGTTAAAGTTCATGACAGTGCAATTAGAAAAAGACTGAACATGTATGATTTGTTTGGAAGGCTTGCCAGGCAAAAGCCTCTTCTCTCTAAAAACAACTTGGACCTTAGGTTTGCAAAGTTGCATTTGAACAAACCACAATACTTGTGGAACAGTGTCCTTTGGACAGACAAGAACAAAGTGGAGATGTTTTGCCATAATGTACAGCGCCACATTTTACGGAAACCAAACCATGCATATCAGCACAAATACCTCATACCAACTGTCAAGCATGGAGAAGAAGGTCTGATGATTTGGGCTTGTTTTGCAGCCACATGAGCTGAGAACCTTGCAGTCATCGAGTCAACCATGAACTCCTCTGTATTTCAAAATATGCTAGTGTCAAATGTGAGGCCATCTGTCTGACAGCTTAATTGGGTTATGCTGCAGGACAATGCATGCCAGCAAATCTACAACATTATTGCTAAAAAACAATCAAGGTGTTGCAATGGCCCAGTCAAAGTCCAGACCTCAACCTTATTGAATAGTTCTGGCAGGACCTTAAGAGCTGTGCATAAACAAATGCCACCAAACCTGAATGAACTGAAGCAACGTTTTAAAGAGTAGGCCAAAATTCCTCCACAGCGATGTGTGAGACTGATGAAGTTATACAGAAAACTATGTATTCAAGTTATTGCTGCTAAAGGTGGTTCTACAAACTATTGAATCATCAGTGATGACACTGTGTAATATGGCATGTGTTTTTCATCTGAGGTATTTACCTAATTTCAAGACCTTCTAAAGAACAGCTGATTGTTGGTCATATATGTAAAACCACATAATTCAGGGGGAGCACTTTTTCCTGTGAGTGTTTATATTGCAAGTCAAGGGGGCCTGGGACCATATTGCTGCATCCCTGCTCCTGGTATATAGTTTTGTAAGAATTAAAAAATTTAGGAATCTTTTATAGAAGAAAGGAGTAACTATATACCCCCGGTGTTCCAGTATTTACCACACTATCATTTGTAGGAATTGGCTACTTGTACAACTAATGATGATGTTATTTGGTATAAGAGATGCATCGGCAGATTTGTGGGGTCTCATTAAGTTAAATACTTGTACAGACCCTGAGAACATAGTGTGTACTAGTCATTGACGGATTATTTTATAATTTCTGTGCAATCCCAGAAGAACATTCACAGCTTGCAGGTACAATATGTTCCAAAATGTTGGTTTCGTATTAAAGGATTCCAAAATATCAAGCAAGATAACGATTTGTTTATGTAGTTTCAATCAGAATATCATATCTTTCCTATTAATGTGATTATTTAAAAATCTGCCAGAAGGTAAAGACTTTATTTATTAAATATTTTACCAGGAATTATAAGGCCAATGTCGTGCATTTGCAACTTTGCAACTATCTGGCTTAGTTCATCCAAACCTTTTGTCCTTTAAGATTATTAAAAGTTCATCTATTTTAAACAAACTTGCTTACTTGTATGCACATTTCAATTCATGCCAAGACCTGGTTATTATAACTGCTCAGACTTCCTGTACCTCATGCTTTAGAAAGGTATGTATCACCTCTCTAGGGTGTTATTTCAATGCATTTTCTCAATGAGAGGCCAGTGGCAGAATGAAAGTATCAGCTGATGCTCTAAACCCATCACTGCCCCCTTGTGAAAGAATGCCACATGAAACCTAGGGCTGAAGGAGGTAACAAAGTGGCCAGGGCGATGGGCGCTGTCATGAGGACTTTGTGGTTAAACCATTCATAAATAAGTTTTAAGCCCTAAATGTAAGATGACACCTCTATATACCATTGTAAATCACCACTTTTACCATAGTCTACACCAGGGGTCAGCAACCTATGGCACTCGAGGCTGCCAGACCCAACCAGGCTCTGGCGTTTAAAGTGTCCCAGTTAGACTTCAGATATCTGCTAGTGCAACCCGAACGGTGATTGCAGGTGGTGAGGGACAAACAATTAGATTTGCAAATTGCTGTACTTAGAGGAAATGGTCTTAGATCACTTCCTTGCAGCATTTGGGAACGGGATTCTGCAGAGGAGTAAAGCAGCCCACATCAGCTGTCGCCATCCTGCCGTGCTTGTACCTGGCCAGCCCTGGCCCCACTGGACCCCAGGGAAGCCACCCACATTGCTAGATAAACACAGGACTGAATATGAATGCTCCCCATCATACAAATAATAAAAAATAGCCCACAAACGCACAACACCACTGACCATACACATACACACAACCCCAAAAGCAGCTTTTTGCATGCAATACCACAAGTAGCCCCACACATACACACACCACCAAACACACAATGTGACAAATGAGCTACACACAAAATTACATATGCAGCCCCCATACACAGCCCATATTCATAGGCATCATACACAATATCACAAACTCCTTGTCAAAGTGTCAGGGATATACACTGAGATCCAACACGCAGTGTGTAAACAAAGAAGGTAACGTATACCAGACCTTAGAATGGCCGGGATAACGTTGTAAGGATAGTGAGTAGTCAGGCACAAGCTGTGAGTACACACAGACCAAGTCACAGGGAAGGAGAGAGGAGAATAGTCAAAACATAGCCAAAGTCAAAAAACAGAATATATCCAACTATATAATGCACTATTGAGAACAAACCACAACAGATCAATGAACAGGCATATACACAATTACAATGTTACAATGCAACCGCAGCATCCATAATTAACACAAGCACAATACGGCAACATACCCACCTCAATTTAAAAAATCAAAACCGGCACTCCAAGGGACTTCAAGATCTTGTTTTGGCATAGTACTACTAAAAGGTTGCCTACACCTGGTTTATACATTTACAAATATATATTTCCAGCTGGAAAATATCCCAAATCATGAACACATTTCAGTCGAGTTTCACAAACCGAACAGTGGGTTTGGTTTATGCCTGTCGGATGCAATGCTCATGGGTCAAATCTAATAGCTTTTTTATGAGAGGAAATTGAGTGTTCAAGAAAGAGAATGACTAAAGGGTCAATCAATGTTTGCCCAGTAGTCAATCAATGTTTGCCAAGTAGTCAAAGGGTGGACTATATGGGTACGTAGAGGGGCATAACCCCATATGTAGTTCAAATAAAGAAAAAAGAGAGACAAATACTGCATTACTGTGCGATATGAGAGAAGAACCCAGACATACTCTAGGTGCCTAAATCCACCGCACAGATGCAGGTCTTACCCAAATACAGTATACAGCTCAAAAAATGGGCAAATAACTAAGGAAAAAATCAAATGGAAAAAACCTTTATTACGTCATCCGACATTTAAAAGAAATTGTGAAAAACCCACAACGTAAAGAAAAGTTAGTTATTTGCCCAACTTTTGAGCTGAATACTGTATTTGGGTAAGACCTGCGTCTGTGCGGTGGATTTAGGCACCTAGAGTATGTCTGGGGTCTTCTCTCATATCGCACAGTAAGGCAGTATCTGTCTCTCTTTTTTCTTTATTTGAAATTGAGTGTTCATAGCATTAATGTGTGTCCTAACATTTGCTGTTAATGTGGGATTATCATTAACCAAAATTACTTAAATACAAAAAAAAAAATTAAAAATTCACACCTTTTGGATTCCGTACTGTGAACAAAAAAATATATACTATTTCCCTATGCAGTACTCCATAGTTATACTTCATAGGGTCCACAATATATAATTTTGTCTTGTAATTTTTCTTTTAAATAAAGATGTTACATACTTTTCCTTGCCAATTAAAAAATAAAATAATAAGCTTCTTGATCTGCACTGTACTGGGTAAGTATACAGTTATACTGATTTCTACTTTTACTCAGTTTTTCTATTCCCAGTGGCCCTGGACCTGCAGATGACATTATCTTGTGATGTCACCTTCCAGAATCTGATCATTTTATATAGAATTGTTAGTTGGTAGAGATTAACCTGTTTAAATTGTTGTAGCAAGCTGTCTTAAATAAAAACGTTGGCATCAAGAATACAGGTTTGTATAAATTATATAAATTATATAAATCAAGCCCAATATTTCCAGCCCTTGTATCTTGGGAACAAGACCTACAGGTTACTATTACAAGAAATGAGTGGATAAATGCAAATAATGCCGTAACTAAGGCTATTCATTGTTTAAATTCATCTGAAAGTCATTATAAGATCATTAATAGATGGCATTATGTCCCCACTAAATTGGCAAAAATGTACCCATCCTCTCAATATAAGTGTTGGAGATGTGGCTCATCTAGAGCAGACTATGTCCACATCTGGTGGTCTTGCCCAAACCTAAGTCAACTATGGAATAAAGTAGCAAAATGTTGTCAAGAGGTGATAAAGGTAGATCTTGACTTTACTTGTAGGTCTTTTGTACTACATCTAGGTTGGCCTAGAATTTCAAGAAGCAAAAAAGATATAGTGATTCACATCTTAACGGAGACTAAAGCAACATTAGCGAGATACTGGAAATTATCTGATTCCCCCTCTTGGGATATGATAAAATATCAGGTCCTGAACCATTGCAAAATGGAGATTGGAATTCTGAGACAAAATAACTATACTAATTCTAGAATAGAACAATGGGAGGAATGGGTAAAAAAAATTAAGCCATACATAAGGAAAATAGTAGTATCTATTATTCGATTTTAGCACAGTATGTATATTGGACATTACTTTTAAAAACAATGTAGTGAATAATAATAAAACATTTTTTTGAGAAGAATCAAAGATGATAAACTTAGTATGACAAATAACTTATGAATATAGAGACAGATTAGAAAAATGTCTTAATAATTTTACATTTTAGAGAGCTAACACTGTTGATATGTTCATAAGGTTGTAATGTTTCTATAATTTGCATCTCTATATAAAGCCGTCTTTTGGCTATTTATAGCGTAAATTTTCTTTAAAAAAAGAAAAGGGAGAAGAAAAGAGAGAAAGATGCAACAAAGGGAAAAGAAAAGGGGAAATAACAAGCCCTATAGTAAGGCACTATCTATCAGGATTTATAGATCTCGGCACAGTGTGACTTTGTTTGTTTGTTTTTATGTTTACATGGTTTGTCATAGACAGTGAATTAAAAGAAGAAAAAAAAAAAGAATACAAGTTTGTATTACTATAATGTCTCTGTCCTTATCTAGAAAACTATATTGGTACCCCATGTGACATAATATAGGTATGAGAGGTTATTTTTTACTGGGTTTTGTTTTGGGGGCGGGAGGAGGGGAGTTTCAAGCGCTGAGATAGCATTCTATTCAATGTTTTCATGAGCTGCCATATCGCGTATTAGAGTTTTACTTGGAAGCCGCTCTAGGAGCTGCCAGTGTGTGACAGCTATTAGAGTTGTGTTTAGCCCTTCATTGCCCTGTCTGCAAAACAGACATGGAGCACTGTGCTGACTGCTACAAATAGTTTTAATAATTTCTACTGCACATACCCACCATCTTCTTAACAGCTGAGACCAGAGACACTCAGGCTGTGACCAGTTTAAAAGTTGTGAAGCTTTATACTGCAGGACTGTGGCTGTGACTCTGAAGACTGATCTGATTTTGATTTAAATCTATTTCAGTCTGTAATGATTGTTGATTCTCTTGACCATATCCGCTACTTCTTGGCTCCATATTACCAGCGGCAAAGTTAATGAGTCTATCGGTATCCTGCTGCTTTATATGCTCGGAGCCAATAGTTTGTCAGATGTAGCTGAAAATGTTGATGTTTATCAGTATCTTGATGCTTATGTTCATACTGTTTGCTGAGCGCTAATGGAGTAGCTGACATGTTTCATAACAATGGAAATATTTAATGGAAAGCTACAGTTATAGCAGGAGCACTACTGAAAATGAGATCTATTTTTTTCTCTCAGCTCTGTTTGTGGTATGGTTATCCCTGTATTGTACTCAGCTCTATATATTTTATAGATATCTTTATGTTGTCCCCAGCTTATTTTATTGTATGAGCATCTCTGTATTATGTTCAGCTCTCTGTATTGTATGAGCATCTCTGTACAGTATAGGGATAAGTAAAATTCTAATGGGGTGGAGTTTGGGAAGAGCCTGGCACCCCACCATCTCAAAACTTTACCAGCCGCCACTCTCCTGGGTGACTTTAGTGTCTTAATTGTGACGTATATCCAGTATCCAAAAGTTTGTTTTGTATAAATTTGTTCATTGTACTTTTTTGACAGCAAACATTTGTTAATGTGTGTATTTAATACTTAAATGCTGATACATTGTGTGTGTATTAAATATTTAAATGCTGCTAAATTTTGCAATATTCATTGTTTTACTCGTGGTTCCCCTCGAGTAGAGATAATTTTTGTGATTAACTGAATCATGATAGTGATGGCAGGTCTACTCCTGACATGTAAATGCTCTCCATTTGTGAAATGTAACTACTAAGGGTTGACGCTTAATGGTCTGTGTAACAATAATATGTCTAGAGTGGCTATACGTAGACATAATACTCTTAAATATGGTCAATGGTCAAATTATAAGTATTGTATGCTAAGCCTTATAAGAAGCATGCTTTAGCTTAGCTGCTTTTGAGATAAAGGTAGGCATCCAATTGCCAGCATATGTCCCAACAACTGTAAATTGAATGGCTGTGAGACATAAATTTCACACATTCCTAACCAGATAAGAGAATATTGAAGGAAAAATTAAAAAAAAAGTCTGTGCTAAATATAAAACAAATAGATTTACCACACTATTTCCTCTCATTTTCATTGACAATTCAGTGGTACTGATACATGTTAAAATAATCTAAGTCTGAATCACTATATCTGTACGCTGTGGCACGGAGACATAATTTAGATGGGAATGTAGATACAACCGTGAAAACGCATTCTTGCAGGAAATCGTTTGTTCTGCGATGCGGACAGGATGAGAAGAATATAAAATAAAACATGTGTGCGATGTTAGCACCTTGGCTGCAAGCGGGGTCAGCAAAGAAGGGAAGAAGCAAGGTTTTCTCTCATTTCAACATCTTACTGTAATAAAATGTTTTTGCAACATTTGGAGACACATCGCTGCAATGGTTTAACCTTATGTCCTCGTTCTTCCCTCATTTAGAAAGGGATAAAGACATACAAGATCATTTTATGTCACACCTGTTGTGATATTTTCTTGTGTCCGTAAACTACACGTGCATGGATCAAATTGTACAGTGCCACCTGATATAGGCATTTTTATAAACTACAAGACCGTCGCAAAGCAAAGATATTACTTTAAGAACCAATGTAAGCATTCACAATCAGGCCTTTCCGTGCTGAGCTTGTACTTGATATAATGCTGTACAGCAGCAGATAAGTTAAGGAATCTTTGTAACCCTATAGTCATTGGTGTGTTGTATGTAATTAAATATCCTACTTGAGGCCTTGTGTGTGGAATGGATAGTCTTACAAATGTTTTTCATGTGAAAAGAGGGATACAGGACTTTTACAAAATACCAGGCGTTGGGCCAAAACAACTAGAGGTCACAATTTCACTCATGTTATGAAAGACAGATGCTGCAGAGCCTAAGTATCTATATGCTAATAAAGGTATCACAGTGTCACGGTTATGTCAGATCTTGAATCATTCTTGCCACTTAATTCACAGATAACTTCAGAACTGTTTATTTTTTTTTATTTTTTTTACTTCCAACCTGAAAACCCAATATGACTCTCTCATTCCAAACACTAAAACTAAATAGTCCCATACTTTCTTAGATGGAGGCATGCATTTAAAATACTTTCAGTGCTCAAGATGTGAAGCAACATTTTACTCTGTGTCGTTCATACGGTTAACTCAGCGTTTTGCTATTAGCATGTGGCTGTCAAAAGACTGAGGCATATGCAATATCAATTTAAAATGTGAATTTCATATGAAATGGCATCCCAGGAATTTTCTGAGAATTAGTTTAATGATAGCAGGGGCCATGTATAAAAGTGTTTCTATAAGAAAAATGTCAGTCAGAACACTTTTTTTTTTTTATTTTATTTTTTTCATGTAACACTCAAGTGGACCAGAGAAGTAATAATTCTCAGGTGAAAACCAGGCATTCGACAAACACCTTGCACCTCATCTCAGGGTAATTCAAAGTTCAGTAGGGACCCTGTCAAGTCTAGTGCTAAGTACATTGCCAGCTCTCTTGTGTGACTGAAATCAGAGGCCTGTGTTTCCAGGTCTCGTATTATTTTGCCTATAGTTACGTTCATTAGCCAAGCCTTGTAATGTATTCCAAAGATGTTTTAGAACTTTAACATTGCTAATAAAGCTCTTAGTTTAGTAAATAAACCCCTTCCAGACTGCACATATGAAAAAGAAGTTAAGTCGCAAAAAGCACGAGCTGACCTAAATTTACAACAGATTTATATGTAAAAATTCAGTTGCAGATGATCTATACAAAATGTTTTGCAAGAGCAGCATTTATTAGTTCACTCTAGTGTACACTGCAATTCTCAGACCTTCTGATACACAACATAAATTCATTAAGTAAAACATTTTGAATGAAAAGGATTAGATTTGGTTTTTGAAATAGCACCCATATGTCTCAAATGTCAACCGTTCTGTGAAATATGAGGCATGCATGATTAACTTATATGTTTGGACGTTGTTGTCAAAAAGAGGAGAAGTTGAGAGACAACTATGTCACTGGAGTTGTCTTCAAATATGTATTGCATTCTAAGCACCATAATCACTACAACCTGCTGTAGTAGTTATGTCAGCATTCCCTTTGTACTGTTCCCGGTTTGTGGCAAACCATTTTTGAAAGGTATTACACAAACCAAGGGTCGCTCAGTCAACCGAAACGCATCCTGTCCTTGTTCATATTTCCTTGCACAAATTTGCCATATAAGTTTTGTCCATTTTTGACAGCTTTTATTGGCTGAGCGTTCTCATGCTCGGCCAATAAAAGCCTCCTAAACTCTAAGCATAATTTCCATTGTTTTTTGGAAGTATAGCGTCCACAAAAGGTATAAAGACTTCAAGGCATCAGGTCTTGGATGGCTGGGAGACATTCAGTTTGTGTCAATTTGAAAGGATCGATTGATGCGCCATGCCATCGGTTATGTCTGTACCGTTAAATATTAAAAGCATAAAAATAATGATTTTGTCAAATGGCTGTACTGACAGCAGAGCAAAAATTACACGCTTCAATTTTATATTCTTTAAATTTAATTATACTATAAGCTGTGTAGATTGCAGATCCACTCTAAATGTATGTGGCTCATTGCCATGTGGCCTGTCATTTATAACTGTATATCATTCACGCCTCTTGTCACTCTATATCTATTTCGGTCTCATACACAAGTCTATTGCAGAGATGTGGAGAACCCAGGGGTAAGTACAGCTGTCACTGGAGAAGCACCCCACCTTCCTAGACTCTTACCAATAAACTTGGATGAAACATTTGAAAATATTCCATGTTTAATATTTATTTTCTACTTTTCACGATGAACTCCTTGAACCTCTGCATACATTACGAAGATCCCAGTCATTTTCTGTCCGTTGATTCAATTTTGTCATTCATCACTGCATAAGTGAAATGGACTAGAAACCATGTAAATTTTCCCAAAGCATGATCTATTGGAATGGCATCATCCTGTACACTTCTGTTTGGTTTTTGGCTTGTTTTCTTGTTGCCTGGCTATTTCTTCCTTTTTTAAACAGTATTTTTCACAGCTGGCCTTTTTGGAATGCAGCGCGTATATTGATACACTTGTGTTCATGTTTTTATCTGTAGATTATAAACACAATGGCTTAATTGAGACTAGATATGACAATTATTTTCACACGTGGACTAGTTTACTTAATGCACCCAGCTGTCATAAATTATTGTCAGAATTAATCTCCCAAGTGTTCCAATTCATATTCTGCAAGTGCAGAAATGTGTCTTGTCTCCTATCTCTAATATGTGCATCTGTTGTTGCTCTTTTTAAATCATAGGCCTCCATTGTTTTACGTTAGAAGTATTTAATGCTCCCTGAAGTACATACATTTTAGGGGGGAAATTAATAAAAAGCAATAAAAACATATTTAGTGGGATCAAACTAAATATATTCTTTTTGTTTCTAAATTTAAGAATTATTTGTATATTGATAGCTAATTAACAAACTACCTTTACCTTGAATGTATGCCTTGGAATGAATGCTTGTAGTATGTAGTGTGTAGTCTGCTTATAAAACCAAACCAATATTAAGGAATATCAAAGGTAGAATGCAAGTCTCGCGGTGTGAGTGCCGCGCGGAGCTCTGACCCCGCGGCTCTCGCGAGACTTGCAGAGGGAGCTGACCGGACCGGAGGTGAGAGAAGGGAGCTGACAGGAGCTGCAGGAAAGGTAAATGAACGCTTCCTGCTAGCCCCCAACAGCCCCTTGTCTGTATTATGGCAATGTAAGTTGCCATAATACAGACACTCACTCGAGTATAAGACGAGTGGGGGTTTTTCAGCACAAAAAATTTACTGAAAAACTCGTCTTATACTCGAGTATATACGGTAAATTCTATGTTCTATGCCCTGTTGTGATTCTTTGTACCCAATAATGTCTTCATACTGTATTTTGACTCATTATTGGCACTGCTTTCCCATTGACTATTCAGATTTCTGTTACCCCTGACCTGGCTTTAACTCGTCTACCTGATCTCTGGAAACCCTTAACTTTGGCAAGTTCACCCTGTCATTCTATCCTATATAAAGCCAGACCACCTCTAAGGACTGTTAACAAGCTCTACCAATTCTGGGTTTCATACTCTGCATGTTGGGGTTACTTACTGTGACACGCACGTCATCCTAGAATTTTCAGAAGCAAAGGAGTTTTACATACCCACAGTATTGCTTAGATTTGATCCTGATATGCAAGGATATCAGCTGCATCTTGTTTTTGGAGATTAGTTATGTGACAAGTAACTATCTAGATAAATAAAAATCCTATTTATACAATATTTCTTCAGAAGTAGTTTTACAGCAAAAGGGTGGAATTTAATCTTGTTTTATGACTAAAACTCTGTCATGAATTGAATAGCTAAATGCTTTATATACTATGAAAGCAATTTCTGCAGTAGCATGTATGTTATTTTTAGCTCTGAGATTGTGCTGTGAATCATTCTAAAGCTTTGTGATTATTTGATAATAAAGCTGTGTGTGCTGATTGAAAACCTTATATTTCATGTGTGAATGTATAATATATATAATATATTTTAACTCTGAATATATATATTTTAACTCTGAACTTGGTATGATCCTGAGGGATTTAATGATTTATTTTTATTATTTTTTGGAAGATGTAATAATTACATTAAATGCAATGCAAAATAATATTTTGATTAAAACAGGATTGTACAGGATTATAAATGGAATTATTATTATTATTTTATTATGTATATAGTGCCATCAGATTCCATAGCGGTGGACTAACAGACTTGTAATTGTAACCAGACAACTGGACATACAGGGACAGAGAGGTGGAGGGCCCTGCTCAATGAGCTTACATTCTAGAGGGAGTGGGGTATAGTGACACAAAGGGTAAAAGTATTCAAAGAGGGCTTAGTAGGTAAGGTTTTGACAGCTGCAGGAGAGGAGTCATGGGGGGTGGGGGATAAAAATCTGCTAACAGTTTAATTGATATGCTTTCTTAAAGAAGTGAGTTTTCAATGATTTTTCTTTTTTGAATGAGTGGAGACTGGGTGAAAGTCTTACGGAGAAGGGAAGGTAGTTCCACAGAAGAGGTGCAGCCCTGGAGAAATCTTGGAGACGAGCATTAGAGGCGGGAGTACAGACAGAGGATATACATAGGTCTTTGGCAGAGCTTTTTAGGGGCTTCGACCAGTCATACTTATGTATTAGGGAGGATAGGTAGGTTGGAGAGCAGCATTATGTAGGGATTTGTAAGCAAGCACCAGAATTTTAAATTGTGCCCTCTATCTAACTGGAAGCCAGTGCAGGGACTGACAGAGCGGGGAGGCGTGGCAGGTGCGAGCGGACATGAAAATGAGCCTCGCCGCCTCATTCATAATAGATTGCAGCGGTGCAATCTGAAAACATGTAAGACCACTGAGAAGGGTATTGCAGTAGTCAAGACGGGAAAGAACAAGAGCATGGACCAGCACCTTAGCCGCATCCGGGGTTAAATAGGGGCAGATGCGCGCTATGTTTTTCAGATGGAAGCGACAGGATTTGGCGATTGATTGGATGTGAGGGGTGAAGAAGAGGTTGGAGTCAAAAAGAACACCCAGGCAGCGAGCCTGCGAGGTAGAGGTGATGGTAGCGCCATTGACTTGGAGGGAGACAGACATGGGAGTAGTAACACTTGAGGGAGGAAAGAAAGACCAGAAGTTCTGTTTTGGACAGGTTGAGTTTAAGGAAGTGAGCAGCCATCCAGTTGAAAATTGAAGAGAGGCAGTCAGAGACACGAGTCAAGATGGGCAGAGAGAGATCAGGAGCGGACAGGTAGATTTGCGTGTCATCTGCATAGAAATGATAACAGAAGCCAAAGGAGCTGAGGAGTTTACCAAGGGAGGCAATATAGATAGAGAACAGTAGGGGACCAAAGACAGAACCTTGGGGGGGATGCTGACAGAGAGCGGTTGGGGGGAAGAGTCAGAGAAAGAAACACTGAAAGAGCGCTGGGAGAGGTAGGAGAGGCACCAGGAGAAAGCAGTATCCCGTAGACCAAAATTATGGAGAATGCGAAGAACTGTTGATGATCAACCGTGTCAAAGGCAACAGAAAGATCAAGGAGAATTAGGATAGAGTAATGGCCGCAAGATTTAGCAGCAATTAAATAGTTGGATACTTTGGTCACAGCCGTTTCGACAGAATGACCAGCGCGGAATCCAGACTGAAGGTTGTCAAGCAGTGAATTGAATTCGAGAAAGTCAGTCAGTCTGGTGTACACAATTCTCTTGAGGATCTTGGAAGCAAATGGCAGTAGCGAGATAGGGCGGTAGTTGGATGGGGAGTTGCGGTCAAGGCTGGGCTTTTTCAGAATCAGGGTTACAGTTGAATGTTTAAAGGGTGAGAGAAATGTGCCAGAGGAAATAGAGAGAGATTGAAAATTTTAGTGAGGGAGACAAAGTGCGGATGAGATATGAGGGAATAGGATCAAGGAAACAGGTGGTGGAGCGGGAGGACTGGAGCAGAGCAGAATCATTCTCATTAATTTCAAATGCTTGGAACTTGTTCTGGTCAAACTTCATGACTGCATTCTTTTTTTTTTTGTCATTCTTTCTTTTATTGAGGCAAATATGAAGGATACAAAATAAAGAGTGGGAGATGCATGGGTAGTCCAACATAGGGATATCACAGTAAAAGCATTGTCAAGTACATTTCCAGCTTATTGGTGCCTCATTTTTATGTTTTGTAGGTCGCTTAAAGAAACATGTTTTAAACGTAGTCATATACAATATTTTAACACGCTTGATAGACTTCAGGCTAACATGTCTAGGAGTGCGGTACTAGGAAGAGAGTGTAAGTCTATATGTCTTAAGAGTAATGCTAGCTAAGGTAGGTATTTAGTCATTACATGCTAGTGGTAACAGGCTAGTCAGTTCAACAGGGATACAGGAGAGGAAAATTGCTCTATTACACAGCAATATCATCAGCAATATTACACAGCTACAGGCTGCAGAAACTGGGCTGCTATATGCCGTTATAGATGGCTTTAGAAATAAGTGGGGCTTCAGTGGAAAGGGGAACTGGGTCAGCATCGCCCACATCTCACACTAGAGCATTCTGCCCTCATCCTATGCTCATCCTGCCTATCAGGGTTCCATAGGGTGATTTAGTCCCAGCAGTCCATATTAGGCCACTCTGTTGGTCCTTAGCCCCCACAAGAGCCCACTTGCGGTTCCCATTGCTCTTGTCATGCTTGGCTCTGTGAGGATGGTCCCAGGTGGCAGTGTGTGTGGCTTGTACCTGGAGTCGTTCCGTCCTGGGTTTTTGGATGTGCTTCAGGGATCTCCCCTGCATGGCTGTCAGCCTAGGTCTGCCAGAGCGGGTGCTGGGTTTCGCTGGATGCAGGTGAGCAGTTGCTCGGCGGGCTTTTCGCCTATGAGGCTTCCCCTGGCAGGGTGTGAGGCATGGCTTCCGTGCCGGGCAAATTGTGGGTTGTTGTGCTTCAGGAGGTGAGGGCTGCGGTACTCGATCCCCTCTCCCCTCTTCTGCCATCCGGTTATGCCTGCGTTCTATTTTCATCCAGAAGGCGCTGAAAAGCTTGTCTAGCCTCTCTTGGAGCGTTTCCCGCCCGCAGAGGGTCCGACAGAGGGTCCGTTCGTGGGTCCGACAGCGTCGGCCATCTTGGCTCATGTGGGTAGGCAGATCTCGTGCTGCTCGTTCGTTGCCTTGCTCTCCTGTAGTGTTGCGGAGAGTGTTGCCTGCGTGTTTGCGCCGGGTTAACCCCCGCCGGCGAGGGGGGGGGTAGTTCGGGGATCCCTACCGCCGTTCCTGGTCCTGTAAGCCCGCCTACGGGGAGATCGGCCGCCTCTCCCGCGTCTGCGTCCCCAGGTAGGCCGCAAGCGTTTGTCCTGGTCTAGCTGCTTGTCGTGCTGCAATTAACCCCTCGGGGTAGATCACTCAAATCAGCATTTTAGCAAGGCTTTGCGTGGAGCTTACTTGCAGTGCGACCTTCCAGTTCGGCGGCCAGGCCCCGCCCCCTTGACTGCATTCTAATTCCCAAAAAGGGGTGAAATAAAACTGAGTGGGCTCTTATAACACATATTTACTACAAACAAATATTTATAGGTGGCCAAGTGTGAATCCAAAGACACAAAGGCAGGGAGGTTTTAGCCGCGAGGCAAACAAGGCATTTGCCTTGGGCGGCATTTTCCAGGGGGCGGCAAAAAAACGCTGCTGCGAAATGCCCAGGGCAAATGCCTTGTTAGCATTGTGGCTAACAGACATGCTGGACTGGCGGGCGGCGGGCGAGGGAGCACTTCCTCTGAGCGGTCTACTCAGCTCCCTCGCGCGCCGCAGAGTGAGGCTGGGAGCCGGAATATGACGTCCTATTCCGGCTCCCAGCCTCACTCTGCGGCGCGCGAGGGAGCTGAACAGAAGAAAGAGACCCCCCCCCAGCATTCCCAAAGGTAAGAAGGCTAAGGGGAGGTAAAATAAAAAAGTGTTAATGTGAGTGAGTGTGTCTGTTAGTGTGTCTGTTTGTGTGTGAGTGTGTCTGTTTGTGTGTGTGTGTGTCTGTTAGTGAGTGTGTGTGTCTGTTAGTGAGTGTGTGTGTCTGTTAGTGAGTGTGTGTGTCTGTTAGTGAGTGTGTGTGTCTGTTAGTGAGTGTGTGTGTCTGTTAGTGAGTGTGTGTGTATGTTAGTGAGTGTGTGTCTGTTAGTGAGTGTGTGTGTCTGTTAGTGAGTGTGTGTCTGTTAGTGAGTGTGTGTGTCTGTTAGTGAGTGTGTGTGTCTGTTAGTGAGTGTGTGTGTCTGTTAGTGAGTGTGTGTGTCTGTTAGTGAGTGTGTGTGTCTGTTAGTGAGTGTGTGTGTCTGTTAGTGAGTGTGTGTGTCTGTTAGTGAGTGTGTGTGTCTGTTAGTGAGTGTGTGTGTCTGTTAGTGAGTGTGTGTGTCTGTTAGTGAGTGTGTGTCTGTTAGTGAGTGTGTGTGTCTGTTAGTGAGTGTGTGTGTGTCTGTTAGTGAGTGTGTGTGTGTCTGTTAGTGAGTGAGTGTGTGTGTGTCTGTTAGTGAGTGAGTGTGTGTGTGTCTGTTAGTGAGTGAGTGTGTGTGTGTCTGTTAGTGAGTGAGTGTGTGTGTGTCTGTTAGTGAGTGAGTGTGTGTCTGTTAGTGAGTGAGTGTGTGTCTGTTAGTGAGTGAGTGTGTGTCTGTTAGTGAGTGAGTGTGTGTCTGTTAGTGAGTGAGTGTGTGTCTGTTAGTGAGTGAGTGTGTGTCTGTTAGTGAGTGAGTGTGTGTCTGTTAGTGAGTGAGTATGTGTCTGTTTGTTAGTGAGTGAGTATGTGTCTGTTTGTTAGTGAGTGAGTATGTGTCTGTTTGTTAGTGAGTGAGTATGTGTCTGTTAGTGAGTGAGTATGTGTCTGTTAATGTGTGTGTGTGTCAGTGTCTGACTGTGTGTGTTTGCCTGTTAGTGTGAGTGTGTGTGTCTGTTAGTGTGTGTGTTAGTGTTTGTGTCTCTGACTGTGTGTGTGTCTGTTAGAGACACACACAGTCAGAGACACACACACTAACAGACATACACACTCACTAACAGACATACACACTCACTAACAGACACACACACACACTCACTAACAGACACACACACACACACACACAGTCAGAGGCGCACACACACACTAACAGACACACACTAACAGAGACACACACACTCACTGTGTGTGTGTCTGTTAGTGAGTGCGTGTGTCTGCTAGTGAGTGTGTGTGTGTTTCTGTTAGCTAGTGTATGCGTATCTGTCAGTGAATGTGTGTGTGTGTATTTAGAAGGTGAGGGTGGCGCGGGGGAGGGGGGCGCCTAAGTTTTGTCCTGCCTAGGGCAGCACAAAACCAGGATACACTACTGCACCAAGGCAAATGCACCCTCTGAAACGCCAGGGATGTTAATTTGGCAATGGCTGCCAAAGTTTGAACCAGAAAAGGTAGGTAGTATGAAAGTAACTAAAACTTTCCTGTTCACTGACAGCTGTTCCACCAAGGAAGAACATAAGCAATTTGGTAGCCAACCTGTACAATTTTTCTGTGTGTGAGACAATTTACCAGCAGTAATTACATCCCATTCAGAAGGTTTGGACATTGTGTGTGTTTCAGGGTAACTTTCTATCTTCCTCATATCGCTTGAAATGGTGTGACAAAAGCTGAATGGACTTCACCTAAAACATGTTTTAACTATAAACACTACAGTAAGCTGTAGTAAATATTGTGCTTTTAAACTTCCTTTAAATATTTATTTTTCAGTGTGAAATGGCGTCAATGGCAGGATCCATTCTGTGTGCCTCTACACCCCTGAATTCACACACACATTGATGCTCAGTGCACACACATACACATCTTCATTTTTTTCATCTGCCTCACTGAGACAACTCTGCACAGCAGGGCATAACTCAGGACAGCTAATGGAACCTCCTATGAAGTCATTGATGCAGAGAATACTACCTGGCAGACCCAAGATAAAAATGTTAACTATTCTAAAACAGTTTGACTCCTTACAATAGGGGAGGAGGGGGACGGCAGAGCACTCCTTCCACCATAACTGCTTGTAGCGGTACTTACCCTCTCCAGGGGCTGGGCGAGGTCCTCTTTCCCCGCCGCGCGCGGTCCTGCAACTGCACGAGCCACGTGACTCGCCTGGCACTGGGAGCAAGCCGCGCCTATCGGGCGCGCTTTTAAAGGGATATTGGGAGACGAAAATCAAAAAGGTCTCCCATTGGCCCATGTCATTCCACATTCCCCATACACTCACGTTTTGGGGACGTGGATATGACAGGGGCCAACCAAATTAAACAATAAGGTATTTATACTCACCTTTCCCTTAGCTCCCTGCCCTATTGTGGTTTCTGTTTCAGTTCCCTTTAGTGCTTGCTTCGTGTAGTAGTAGTGGTTTTTGCGTGCTTGACCTTGGCTTTGTACCTGACTCCGTTTTTCTCTTTATCCCTGCTTTGTCTTGTTCGGCGGTTTCCTGACTCCTGTGTACCAGTCCTTGGCTAGTTCTTGTTTTCGCTGTCTCTCTGTTCCCTTGACCTCGGCTCGGTAAGACGTATCTTGCTATCTTGTCTCTAGTTGGACTAAATCTTGCGTGTTGGGATATACTACCGTGACACTGCTGCAGCATTATTTAAGGTTATTACCCATTTTATTTTTGCATCGTTGCCAGTAGTAATGTCTCCTTAAACAGGGTGTTGTAAATCTCTACAGAGGTTGTTCTATAAGCTCTTACTTTGCCGTTGAGTCAAAGTTTAAACATTGGATAAACATTTAATTTGCATTTGTGATCATAAAATTCTCTTAGGACATGTACTGGCAAATCTGCAGATATGACACTGTTGTTTGGGCTCATTTCCAGAAGTTAGAGAAACAATGCTGCAATTATGATTCTCAGCAGTTTGAGTAGTATTTCCACTAATTGTAATGAACAAGGATGTCCCTGGTGTGGTGTGGGGTCCAGGGCAAATAAGCCTGTGCGGGGCCCCTCTCGTTTAACAGTAACAAACTCAGACATAGTCTTTTCCACCATTGGGTCCATAGAAGTCAACTCTATGGACCCAATCTGACATTTCCTTCTTAAGATATAACTTGAACAACTTCATGGCACATGTTCTGCACCCTATTAAAGCAGAGTACTACAAATTCTAACCTTAGTGATACATGTACAATATATAGCTTACAGATTACTGGACAGGGCCGCCATCAGGGGGTGACAACCATGACGGTTGTCACGGGCCCGGCGGTCCTGGGGGGCCCGGAGTGCACAGATAATCCTCTGCATGACCGGGCCCCCAGCCCCTCAATCTGCATATATACTTACCTTCCCCTCCAGCACTCTCGCGAGCCACAGCAGTAAAGCGTTGCCGCGGGTTGTCATGACAACGCTCCGCGGCATGCAATGCATGCTGGGCTCGCATAGAGCAGTGGCTGGCAGGAGGCAGAACGTGGAGGGAGTCAGCGAGGCTCCTCCTTGCTGCCCCAACAAGCGGAGCCACCGGACCATCAGGGAATACAGTGCCCCCCTCCCTGGCTACAGGTAAGAGGCAGGGAGGGGGGAATACATCTTTTCTAATTCTACAAATTCTTAAAAAAAAAAAAAAAAAATCCCAGCAGCATTTGTCACACATCCCACACACACACACACACACACACACACACACCAAAACAGACAAACTGCATCCACTACACAACCATACACATCATCCACTACACAACCACACACATCATCCACTACACAACCACACACATCATCCACTACACAACCATACACATCATCCACTACACAACCATACACATCATCCACTACACAACCACACACATCATCCACTACACAACCACACACATCATCCACTACACAACCATACACCTCATCCACTACATAAAACAGACAAACTGCATCCACTACACAACCATACACATCATCCACTACACAACCATACACATCATCCACTACATAAAACAGACAAACTGCATCCACTACACAACCATACACATCATCCACTACACAACCATACACATCATCCACTACACAACCATACACATCATCCACCACACAACCATACACATCATCCACCACACAACCATACACATCATCCACCACACAACCATACACATCATCCACCACACAACCATACACATCATCCACCACACAACCATACACATCATCCACCACACAACCATACACATCATCCACCACACAACCATACACATCATCCACTACACAACCACACACATCATCCACTACACAACCACACACATCATCCACTACACAACCATACACATCATCCACTACACAACCATACACATCATCCACTACACAACCACACACATCATCCACTACACAACCATACACATCATCCACTACATAAACACACAAACTGCATCCACTACACAACCATACACATCATCCACTACACAACCACACACATCATCCACTACACAACCATACACATCATCCACTACATAAACACACAAACTGCATCCACTACACAACCATACACATCATCCACTACACAACCATACACATCATCCACTACATAAAACAGACAAACTGCATCCACTACACAACCATACACATCATCCACTACACAACCATACACATCATCCACTACACAACCACACACATCATCCACTACACAACCATACACATCATCCACCACACAACCATACACATCATCCACCACACAACCATACACATCATCCACTACACAACCACACACATCATCCACTACACAACCACACACATCATCCACTACATAAACACACAAACTGCATCCACTACACAACCATACACCTCATCCACTACACAACCATACACATCATCCACTACATAAACACACACACTGCATCCACTACGCAACCACACACATCATCCACTACATAAACACACACACTGCATCCACTACACAACCACACACATCATCCACTACACAACCACACTAACTGCATCCACTACACAACCACACACATCATCCACTACACACAGGGCCGGCGCTACCATTAAGGCGGACTAGGCTTGAGAAGGGGCGCCGCCAGGAGCGCCGGCCCCCCTAATGCTGCAGCCGCCCGAGCGCTCTGTAGAGCGCCTCAGGCGGCTGCAGCTTTGCCCGGGCTGGTGCGTCCATGAGGGAGCACCGCCCGGGCGCAGCATGAGGAGATGGACTAACAGGAGGGAAGCGCTCAGCGCTCCCTCCTGTCACTCCCTCACTGAAGCGTGGCCTGTATGATCTGCCGGTACAGGGAGCATTTGTCTCCTGTACCCGGACGGACTAACAGGAAGTGAACACTGAGTGTTCACTTCCTTTTTGTCCGGCCGGGTACAGGAAACAAAAGCTCCCTGTACCCGCGGACAGTACAGAGCTCGGCCACGCTACAACATAGGTAGGGGAGGGTGGGGGGAATAAAGGGAGGGGGGGGGAGAAATAAATGGAGAGGAAGGGGGGGGAGAAATAAATGGAGAGGGAGGGAGGGAGGGGGGGAGAAATAAATGGAGAGGGAGGGGGGACAGGAGAAATAAATGGAGAGGGAGGGGGGACAGGAGAAATAAATGGAGAGGGAGGGAGGGAGAGAGGGAGGGAGGGAGGGGGGGGAGAAATAAATGGAGAGGGAGGGAAGAGGAAGTAAATGGAGGGGGGGGAATAAATGGAGAGGGAGGGGGGACAGGAGAAATAAATGGAGAGGGAGGGGGGGAATAAATGGAGAGGGAGGGGGAGGAGAAATAAATGGAGAGAGGGGGGGAGGAGAAATAAATGGAGAGGGGGGGGAGAAATAAATGGAGAGGGGGGGAGAAATAAATGGAGAGGGAGGGGGGGAGAAATAAATGGACAGGGGGGGGAGAAATAAATGGACAGGGGGGGAGAAATAAATGGACAGGGAGGGGGGAATAAATGGACAGGGAGAATAAATGGACAGGGAGGGGGGGGATAAATGGACAGGGAGGGGGGATAAATGGACAGAGAGGGGGGATAAGTGGACAGGGGGGGGGGATAAGTGGACAGGGAGGGGGGATAAGTGGACAGGGAGGGGGGGATAAATGGACAGGGAGGGAGGGGGAATAAATGGACAGGCAGGGTGGGGGGAATAAATTGAAAGGGGGGGGAAATAAATTGACAAGGTGGGGGGGAAGTAATTGACAGGGAGTGGAATTGACGGGGTTAGGAGGGGGAATGAGAGTGGGGAGGGGAGAAGAGAGTGACAAGGGAGGGGGGAGAAGAGAGTGACCAGGGAGGGGGGGAGAAGAGAGTGACCAGGGAGGGGGGAGAAGAGAGTGACAAGGGAGGGGGGAGAAGAGAGTGACAAGGGAGGGGGGAGAAGAGAGGGACAAGGGGGAGAGAAGAGAGGGACAAGGGGGAGAGAAGAGAGGGACAAGGGGGGGAGAGAAGAGAGTGACGAGGGGGGGGAGAGAAGAGAGTGACGAGGGGGGGGAGAGAAGAGAGTGACGAGGGGGGGGAGAGAAGAGAGTGACGAGGGGGGGAGAGAAGAGAGTGACGAGGGAGGGAGAGGGGGAGAAGAGAGTGACAAGGGAGGGGGGAGAGATTGACATCCATCACACACACACAATGCACCCCTTGCACACAGAAAAACACACAATGCATTACACACACAGACACACACACACAAGCAATTCAACCCTTACATACAATGCATCCCTTACACACACAGAAACACACAATGCATTCCTTACACACACACAATGCATTCCTTACACACACTCAATGCACCCCTTACAGACGCACACACTGCATCCCGTACATACACAGAAACACACATTGCAGCCCTTACACATACAAACACAGATTCACACAATGCATTCCTTACACACATATCAGGACATCCCCTACTCCTGTGAACAAACTATTTGGTGGACCCTGGGGCCCAGACCATGAGCTGTGTAAAGGGCCTTTAAAAAAATGGAGCTGCTTTCCGTTCTCCCAGAACACAAACAGCCTCCAGAGAGCCTGTTCTACACCAGACGAGTGGAGCCAGACTGCAGCTAGAGCCCATCACCATCCTCATCTGATTGTAAGTAGGCAATCTAGTATATTATTCATGGCACTAATCTCTAATTTACCTTACATTAAAGGGACACTTTAGTCCCCAGAACCACTGCAGCTTAATGTAGTGGTTCTGGTGTCTATAGCCTGTCCCTGCAGGCCTTTTAATGTAAACACGGCGGCACTGCAGCACTTGCATTAGTTAACATGCGGCATTGTGATGTCATATGGGGGGGGGGGGGGGCGGCAAACTTTACTTTTGCCTAGGGCGGCAAAAATCCTTGCACCGGCCCTGACTACACAACCACACACATCATCCACTACATAAACACACAAACTGCATCCACTACACACATCATCCACTACACACACACACACACACACACATACACACACAGCATCCACTACACAAATACATACTGCATTCACTACACACATAATCCACTACACACACACAGCATCTACTACACAAACACACACTGCATTCACTATACACACACTACTACCACTACACAAACACACACTCTGCATTAACTATACACACACACTACATCCACTATACACACACTACATCCACTATACACACACTACTTCCACTACACAAACACACACTCTGCATTAACTATTCACATACTACATCCAGTACACAAACACACACTCTGCATTCACTATACACACACATTCTGTCCACTACACAAACATACAATCTGAATCCACTATAAACAGCGTATCCACTTTACTCATGCACTTTGTATCCACTACACACATTTTATAGCCAATATACACACACACAAACAAATTCAGTACACAGACACTTCATCCTTGTAGGTGGACCTAAGATGCGCCCTGTGGGTGCATTTGGGGGCGGGTTATGTGGGCGGACTTGGGGCGGGTCATGTGGACTGACTTGGGGGCAGGCCCCGGGGGCCCAGACTGTAGGCTGTGTCAGGGGCCCCAAAATTTCTGGTGGCAGCCCTGTTACTGGATGTTTACAAGATGTATGCAAATAGTTTGAACCATTCTGTATAATATTGTAACGCTCCGTACTCAACATGTAATATTATATTCTACTGTATAATGGGACTCGGAACCAATGTGAAACACAATTGTGTATTTTTGCTCATTATTGATTAACAATAACATTTACATATTGAGAAAAAAAAAAGGATAACTAGAAGAATTCCTGTGCACACCATTTTCCATTTTGAGTAGTGCAGCAGATTTTCATAGTCTCTTAACTATCACCACTTCATTCTATTTTTAGTGGTAAAACTCATTAAACTTAATCCTCACCCATCCATAGAATACCATCTTTGTCTGTCATTCCTATACTGGGTGCCAGTATCCTCTTACGATTAAATTACAAATTGGGACGCAATACCTAGCTTGCAACTCTGATCTTCTTTCCAAATAGCTTCCTTCCACCTTTCTTGTCAATGAAATATAGTTTACTTTTATTGTCTCCTTGATTTACATGTTTCCTATTTGAAATGCTCTGCCTGCTCCTTTAGACTCCATCCTAGAAGACTAATTTTGAAATATTCCAGCAAAGCACACTTTTTGGTTCACTCGTTAATTCTCAGGCCGCCTGTATCAAACTGTACTAGTCACCACATCATCGATTGAATCTTTTGCTCTAAACATTTTTCACTCCAAATCAACCCTCGGTTTTGAAAACCATAATGCATCATTACCCAAGCCATTGCGCTGCTCTCAGCATATTCCAGTTCAAATTATCCTAACATTTGGTGCCAAAACATTGAAAACCAAATCACCCCACTGCCCTGTGTATTCAACCCCAAACAATTCTATATTTTTTTCTTTCACACCAAGGCACTTCAACTTTCTCCTTACTAGAATTCTTTGCTCAATTGCATTATATTACACTTGCTTTTATGCTGTATCCACATAGACCATATCACAACGACATGCATGTCTTGCATGCAGAGATACAAGGTGGTTTTTGTGTGGAATAATAGTCAACCAACTGCCCCTTTCTTGCTCGCATGTATACACTGAGTTGAAATGTTTTATAACACCCTCTAGTCACAGAATTTACAGATTTACTTACACAAAATCTGGCTACATTGTGGTGGAATCACAGTAAAAATAAATTTACTAGGACAAGATTGCCACATGGTATGTGCACTTGCATATGTTGATGTATCAGTTAGTCAGTTACACGTAGCTAAGATACAATCAGTAGTGTAAGGAGCATAAGTAGGAATACAGGATATACGAGTATTTCCCCTCCTTCATTGTGCTGGGCAAGCCATGTGGTCAAACAGGAATTTAGTCTCTTTTCGGTTGATGGATAAGAGTATGTGTAGGTTGAACTGGTTATGGGAGGAGCTACATGCCTATATAAGGGACCTACACTGTATGATCAGGGCTCAGACTTTGCTGTTTTTTGGTGACATTAGTCCCTCTGAGTCCCGGTCGGTGAATCGAATAAAGAATATCTTCCTTCCTGAAGAAACCTGTGTCCATCTCTCTGTGCTTGGCTTCCGTCAGTTTCTCCGGTATCAACATGAGAATAACTTGATCTTCTGTTATCTCTATCATTTGTGGAGGAACATTAAAGGAAACCTGTCAACTCCCACCAAGTTCTTTAACGGAGTATTGTTTTCTAGTGATCCCCGGACAGAAGCATCGCTGATCCAACCAAAGGTCACCCAGCTTGACCCATCAGCATGATTTAAGGAGTTAATGGCATTATGATGAATGATGTCATTGTAGTGTGAGCACTTTAGGTTGCTTTACACTTTTGGTTCTAAAAATATGAAAATGACCTAATGATCCCAGGGCTGCAGTGTTATTTTTTTCAATGATATGCCCCCATTCAGTCAGTCTGTAAATGAAACTTTCTATACACATCCCTTCTGTAAAGGGTCACGGTAGCACCATAACCACTACAACCAACATCACTTGCTGCCTATCATAGTTACCTAGGGGTGGACAGATGTGGATAGAAAATGTAAAATGTTTTTATTTCAACTGCTTTGGGTGCTCATTTCTTACACCAAAATACTCCTATACTACAAGCAGTATATTAAGCTGTGGTGGTTATCATGCTTAGAGTGAATCGAACATACATGACTGAGAGTGACAAGAATAGTTTCAATTGGTGTGGCGTGTGTGATATGCAGTATCTCACAAAAGTGAGTACACCCCTCACATTTTTGTAAGTATTTTATTAATCTTTTCATGTGACAACACTGAAGAAATGACACTCTGCTACAATGTCAAGTAGTACGTGTACAGCTTGAATAACTGTGTAAATTTGCTGTCCCCTCAAAATAACTGAACACACATCCATTAATGTCTACA
This sequence comes from Pelobates fuscus, assembly GCF_036172605.1. Classification (NCBI taxonomy): domain Eukaryota; kingdom Metazoa; phylum Chordata; class Amphibia; order Anura; family Pelobatidae; genus Pelobates; species Pelobates fuscus. Next base: position 83,689,841 of record NC_086321.1, on the reverse strand, counting down.
TTTAGTACACCCCTAGTACCCCTAGTCTACACTTAGTACACCCCTAAGTGGAAATGTCCGAATTGGGCCAAATTAGTCTTTTTCCCTCCCCGGTGTCCTGTGACTCATTAGTGTTACAAAGTCTCAGGTGTTAAATTTGGTGTTATCGCTCTCACACTCTCTCATACTGGTCACTGGAAGTTCAACATGGCACCTTATTGCAAAGAACTCTCTGAGGATCTGAAAAAAAAATGTTGCTCAACATAAAAATGGCATAGGCTATAAGAAGATTGCCAAGACCCTGAAACTCAGCTGCAGAACGGTGGACAAGACCATACAGCGGTTTCACAGGACTGGTTCCACTCAGAACAGGCCTTGCCATGGTCGATCGACCAAAGAAGTTAAGTGCACATGCTCAGCGTCATATCCAGAGGTTGTCTTTGGGAAATAGACGTATGAGTGATGCCAGCATTGCTGCAGAGGTTGAAGGGGTGGGTGGGTGGTCAGCCTGTCAGTGCTCAGACCATACGCCGCACACTGCATAAAATTGTTCTGCATGGCTGTGGTCCCAGAAGGAACCCTCTTCTAAAGATAATGCACATGAAAGTCCGCAAACAGTTTGCTGATGACAAGCAGACTAAGGACATGGATTACTGGAACCATGTCCTGTGGCCCGATGAGACCAAGATAAACGTATTTGTTTCAGATGGTGTCAAGTGTGTGAGGCGGCAAACAGGTGGGAAGTACAAAGTCTAGTGTGTCTTGCCTACAGTCAAGCATGGTGGTGGGAGTGTCATGGTCTGGGCCTGCATGAGTGCTGCCGGCACTGGGGAGCCACAGTTCTTTGAGAGAACCATGAATGCCAACATGTACTGTGACATAGTAAAGCAGAGCATGATCCCCTCCCTTCGGAGACTGGGCCGCAGGCAGTATTCCAACATAATAACAACCCCAAACACACCTCCAAGACGACCACTGCCTTGCTAAAGAAGGTAAAGGTGATGGACTGGCCAAGCATGTCTCCCGACCTAAACCCTATTGAACATCTGTGCGGCATCCTCAGACAGAAAGAGGGGGAGCGCAAGGTCTCTAACATCCACCAGCTCTGTGATATCGTCATAGAGGAGTGGAAGAGGACTCCAGTAGCAACCTGTGAAGCTCTGGTGAACTCCATGCCCATGAAGGTTAAGGCAGTGCTGGAAAATAATGGTGGCCACACAAAATATTGACAGTTTGGGCCCAATTTGGACATTTCCACTTAGGGGTGTACTTACTTTTGTTGCCAACAGTTTAGACATTAATGGCTGTGTGTTCAGTTATTTTGAGGGGACAGCAAATTTACACTGTTACACAGGCTGTACACTTACTACTTTACATTGTAGCCGAGTGTCATTTCTTCAGTGTTGTCACATGAAAATATATAATAAATGATTTACAAATATGTGAGGGGTGTACTCACTTTTGTGAGATACTGTATATAATGTATTCTTCCGTTTCAGCTTTCAGTGTATTACATAATACATTTTTGTAATCTGGCAACAAGAGAGTGAAAATGTAGTATTTTTTTTAGTTTTGATTAATTTTACGTTTTACTTTGCATGCTTTATGCAATACAACCATAATGCATTAAAAGTGCTTGTGTGTGCTAATAAAGGTTCATATTTTTGTTAACATTATTTGCATTTGTCATCCTAATGTATTCAATGTGTTTTTATATGTGTGTGTAAGTGTGTATTGGGGTTTTGTTTGTTGTTGCACCCCCTCCCCCAAGCATTCGCTTTTGTCTGTTAAATTAGCTTTGATATATCCACATATGAATACAGTATATTGTTTGCAATCCCAATTGAACAGTTTTGATTGTTTAAAAACGATTGTGTATTGTATACCCAGTAACGCCGGGTGATTTTAATATCACTCTCTATATATATATATTGCTATTGAAATAGTTTTTTGCTTTTATTGCAATCCTTTGTTATTCTTTTAACTGATCAGTTGATTGATTTTCTACCATTCACTGACTGGGAAACTAGCAATAATTTTCTGCTTTGGTCCTAATGGAATGTCCAGTGATACTCTTATTTAGATGGTAGTCTTCCCTCATGACATCATTAACATCTGCATTACTGACAAGCAAAGCTTGAAGAGGACAAGTGAACAAATGAGCACAAATAATGATTGACATCTTCTCTCATTCACTTCCTTTTAATAGACTTGTTTACATTGGCTTGTTGGGTGTGAGATGCCATCTGTAACATCAACACGCTGTTTGCATAACATAGCATTTTGTTGAAAGGACAAAGTACAAGAGGCAAGTTTGATGACATACTGAAAATTGATTTAAAGGTTTTCTTTGCCACCTCTGTGTCCTCTACGGGAAATATCAACACTATCTAGTGTCGGATCTTGCTGCTAGTTAATTTACTTTTAGAGCAAATGTGTTTGGAATTTGATATAGTACCACTTTTAGCACTGCATGCTGTGGGCCTCATTGCCATTTTCTGGTCTGTTTTGTATTGGAATGTTACATTCACAAATATGTTGTGTTAAAAAAAAAAAAAAATATGCCCCGTACACAGATCATAAATGGCCTGTCTGGTTGTATGTTTGATAACGTATTCCATGGAATTTATTTTATATGTGTATAGAAACCGAATGGGATGGTTTAGGGTTTATAAAAGGTATGCAAAAAAAAATTGGCTATACATATAAGAATTATATTAAATATTTTCCAGAGACTTTTCCTTGTAAATAGGACATATGGCCATCCAAACAAAGGTTGCCTTTGGTTAAAATCCTGGCCTGGTTTTGTGTATTTGTTCTTCAGGGCACTTATCTGCTTGTATACTCTGTACATAATTGTTCCTCTAAATTATTCCACCCTCCAAGCTTAAAGGGTTACCGCAACCAAAAAAAAACAGTTTTTTAAAAAAATGGTTTGGTCAGATTAACCCTACCTATATTGGTTTCCTAGCCTTCAGTGATTTGAAGGCTAGGTCCTCCCTGCAGCCTGTTCCTCCTCTGCTCACATCACTCCCCCTCGTA